>NC_064435.1:89518287-89613287 GCF_023343835.1 Lagopus muta | reverse complement strand
ATGAAACGGTCAGTTGCTCCCAATTGGAAAAAGATCTATTACTGTCATACTTAAAAGACTTGAGAAGAAGATTTCCCCATTCCTCCCACTCTTTTTTCGGTATTTTTTTCTTTTTCCTTCTTCTTTTTCTTTTCTTCTTTTTTTTTCCAAGCACTAATGGCAGTCATAAAATTTCGGTAGAATACCTTGCAGGAAAACAAGGACTTGTGTTGGATGTCAGTACTCTAGTCTCAGGGGACCTTGGTGTCATTCCAGAGCTCCGAACTGCCTATGATGACATGCCCCTCCCTCTCTCTCTACTCTCTTCAGAACAGCCTCCTGAGACGAGGCATTTGATGCACTTTCAGGTAGACAGTCAACAACAATGGATGTATACAACAGAATGTGCTCTTTTTTTCCTTATTTTTTTTTTAAAAAAAACTAAAGAAACCATGAGTGTAAACAGAAAGCTTATGCTTATGCTTAAGTGAATATGTAACACATCTGAGCAGTATCAGAAATTTACACATCATTTTTAATTACCTTCTCCTTTCTTTCTTATTTTCCTTTGTATAGGCTACAGGAGAATAAAATTACTTCCAAAATAACTTTAACTATTTGTTTTAAAAGTTTGCTATACGCTTAGAGATATAATAAAATAAGATTTTAAGACTTAAAGAGGTGCGTGGAAATTGCAACAACTGGGGAAGGCTAGAGTGCAGATGAATTTCAAATGAGGCAAAATGTTTTCTTGAAAAAATGAGGCTGTATTAGGACATGGAAGCTAATGTAAGTGTCAATCAATTAAGATTGAGCATGTAGAGTCCTATGTTTTTCTTTTAGGCATGGGAAAATGAATTGCAAATACATTAAAGATTCATTACGGAGTGTCTTTTAAAAGCATATGAAATTGAAATTCACTGCTACTCCTGAAGCTCGGTGTTGAGCAAGAGAGGTGCTTTGCTCTCGAAAATCTAACAACCGGTTTTGCAATGTCACCAATTTTTTTCAATCATCCAAATACCACCAATTCAATTAAGCTCATAAACCTCCTACCCATAGTTCTCCAGGATAAGCAGCTCCATTTAAAAGTGAATGTGGACGAGTCTGTGCTGTCCATGTGAAATATTGTTCAATCAACAGCCAAAGTTTTACTTGTCAGTTTTGATATATCCGATAATAGCTGTAGGTTGTTTTGCAATGTCCAATGTTCTGTGAAGATGGGCTTTTCATATTCTTTATTGTTTTTTTCTGACAAAATGTTGCCTGGACTTTTGCAGTTTTGTGAAATGAAACAACAGTAAAAACAATATATAATTTAACCCTCATAGACCTGATTGGACTGCAGATAAGTATCTTTCCCAGGCCTATGGCTAGTTTTGGCCAGGATATAATGAGTTCCTGTTCATTGATCCCTTATAAGCATCCTCAATGATTGAACACAACCCCATGCACAGCAGGCAGTCATTCATTTGTGCCTCTTTTCAGCTCCTTTTTAATCAGCATTTGACACTGTTGAAAATCAAATCTATAATTAAGCTTCACAGACAGTCAGAGTTTTGGCAAATAAAACCAAAAAGGAAAACCTGGAGACACATTTTTAGTCAAGCATCTATATAAATTCTCCAGTATATAGTCAGGGTGCCCAGTGATTTATTCTTACTTAATGGTTCTTAGTTTCTTTTTTCTCATTTTCTCTGCTGAGGTTATTACCTTGCATTATTAACACACTCACGTGTGACTCTTTTGTTTATTTTTTACTAGTGGGAATACACTTTTTTTTAAAAACAGCTCTTTATTGTGTATATGGGTTCAAAGTAAAGGTGCACAAACACACTCACAAATCAACTTAATAAGCACTCTGATAAATAGCGCGGCAACTTAATTGGGACAATTGCTAGGGAACAGATTCAATGACCCCAATCAGTGAATTAATGGCACACCTAGTTGTGAAAAGTCCATTTAAATGATAGGGTTGGTGTTGTCTGCTGCCTAGTCACAGTAGTTAACAGGTGTGAATTGGTGTTCATAGCATAAATTTCCTGCTGCTTGACCCTTTGTTCACTTCAGGTTGCTTCTCTACTCCTTTATAGCTGCTAAGTGAATGGAAATTAATAGATTTATCTTAAATTTATCAGACTATATTAACACCTTCATAACAGTCCATTTAAAAAGTAAGATTATTTAGAAAGAATGTTCTCTGTGGGAACCTTTCTAATTATTTACTGTGTAGGCAAAATGAAGCCCATTTTCCATTCCATATTTGGCCACCTGCTTTTAAAGTAAATAAGTTCCAGAGTAGGTAATGTGCTGCACTTCAGACAGAACTTTGACTTATTTATCTAGTTTCTTGGGGAATGCACTGTTTCTGTGAACTTTACTGATTCCTTGATTAAAGGCCCTATAGCAACAGCTAAGTAATAGACTATTAAGAGCCTCTCCCCAGAAGTGGACATCTCTGGCTTCTGAATTCCATGAAGACCAATAGGGCTACACATCCCACAGGCCAGTGTGCTGATTTGTTTGCTCAGTATTTGTTTTCTTAGTGTAGTAAAGATTGGTCTACAAGGGTTATATGGCTGGATTTAAAAACAGCACAGATAGAACTAATCTTCCCTGTGTGTTGATATCTGAAGGTTGTTATACCAGAATTGGGTTTGTCTGTTTTATACTTCCTTTCTCATCCTTAAAGTTTATCTTTTATGGAAATAAGGAAGGAATTGAAACATAATGAACTGAAGTAAATAAGAATGTCCTTTTCTTTTTTCCTCCTAACTGAGTCTGTCACTTTAGGCTCTGCTGTGTCTCTAATGAGAGTTAGGTATACAAAGCTGGTCTGTTCCTTTCTCTAAGATGACATCCAGAAAATCTGACCAAATACTAAAAAGCTGCCATTTTATGAAACTTTCTGACTGCAATCATAAGATGTAATGCAATCATTTTTTCAAAAGAAGATGAAGAATTAAGTAATCTATGAGATTCCTAAGTAGTCTCTGATGTACTTGAATACAGGATGGATGTTACTGAAAGACTTATTATATAGTGTCATATGCTTCAATCACAAAACTACGTACATGCATAATAAATGTTTGTCGTGCAAGGAGAGAGATGGAATACATGATCCATAGCTGCCACATGACTTTCATCAGGCAGTTCAACACATCGCTGGTTACGCTGGTAGCCTTGGTAGAGTATGACAAAGCTGAGGATCACTCTCCAAAACCATTCAACCAGACTATGTTGCAACTTCCCAGCAAGCTCCAGATACTAAAGTTGTCATTTCAGTGATAAGGAAGATAGAATAAGTGTTCCACCCACTGCATAAAAAAAGGGGAATTTCTCTCAACTCCTAATGCTCTGCCACTGCTAGTCTTTTCTTATGGAGATACTGAATCAACTTACATTGTCAATAAGTAACCAAACAAATATAGTAATACCCTTTCTGACTTCATCTAAAAAAAAATCTGATGGTTCTTACAGAAAATCACATAGAATATTTTCAAATATAATTTTGTGTTTCTTTGGAGAGATCCAATACCTCCTAGACATAGTTTAAAGAAATGTTAATGAAATAGCAGTATGTGCTGGCTCTGGGTCTGTAAGACAGGCCAAGTGCCATAGGAAATATGTAAAAGAAATGATAATACTGCCAAACCTAGATTCAATGTCCAACTGTCTTTATGATAAGAGATAGCTAACCACAACTGTAGCAACAGTTCCACTAAGGAAAGGCAAACATACTGCTTATATTTTTGCTTGTGCAGGTGTAGGAACAGTTACAAGCACATCCTAGAGCAAAGGAAGAAAACACAAGAACAGCTAACAGGATGCTCTCTAGTACTGTTTATTTTTTTCTTTTCATTTTTTTACACATCTGCCCTGCATCCATTCTTTGACTGCACATTACCTGAAGTAGCAAGCAGAACTGTATCAGCCTAATGTCTTGATTTATAAGAGGTTTATCTTATAACTGTTTTTATTTTCAATATTTTTTATTATTTTTTTAAATTCATACAGGTGCTTCTCTTTGTTTGGCTCTGTCCCTCATTTCCAAGCAAGAGCAGCTTCAAATGACTAAAGACAAGCTTTAATTGAAAACTTGAACACATGCTGAATGTGTCAGTGCTTGGACAGTCACTGTACACAAACATTTATATTCAATGAAAGGAAAGCCCCACTAACCAAACCCAGCTTGATTGGAGTTGGAGACTGCCGAGCAGCACTTGTCAGGCATAGCTACAGTACAGAGGCAGTAATACACTGTTTCCAGACAGATGGATGCACAGAGGTCAACAAGAGACCTAAGGTCTGTCTGACTGGAGGCATTGAAAGAGCTGTAGAAAAACAACATTGAAAAACATTCTACTGTGGACAATAGGAAGTTTCTAACAATTGTTCTTCTCATAGACATTCAACTAATGACAGATTAAATATTTTTAAATGACTTTTTTTTTTTTTCCCCCCCTTCATTTCAGTATAAATTAATAGCCACAGAAATCACATAGCATGTTGACAGCAGTCAGGATGTACCTCACATTGTACAGCATTATGTAATAATAAATACACATTCTGTATGAGGACTACATCAAAATATTGATGGAATTTTAGTTATATTAAGTAAAATATAAGCCTTATATCAGTGTCCTATTTTTTTTTTTTTAATTTAGATCATCTAATAATATAAGCAATTATCTGAACATTTAGAGATAAATTTTACATTGCCTTTTAGCTGAAGTAATGTGACTGACATGTGAAGGTACGTTGCATAGTGTGGTGGATATCTTGTTAAATTATCCGTGGTATTGGGAACTTGCAGGTCGTTGACTATCCCAATTTAATTTGGCTAGTACAAGACATTTCTAATAATTAATACTGTAATAACACTTAATGATCTGCATTCATGCAATCTGAAAAACCAGCTAATGATGCAGTTTTTAGTGACTGCACAAACAGCAAGTTTTAAATTTGTCAAATGCTGCTATTTCAGCATCACACTGTCAGGCAGAGGAACCTGCCTGTGGGGCTATCACTGATCCAGACACTCGAGATGTCCATGATGTAGCAAGAAGTGAAGGACTTAGTCTCAAGAGAGATGTTCTTTGGAACTAAAAATGGGAGCACTAAGCTCATGGGGAACTTCTAACAGTCCTCATTTTTCCTCCTGCTCCAGGCTGCTTGACAGAAGGTGTAACAAGAAAGTAGAAAATGGGGGATCAGAATTAAAACAAAACAAAACAAAAACAACAACAACAAAAAATCTGTTTATTTGCCTCATGATAGTGGACTGTTAATCTGAGAAATAATTCTCCTATGACTTTCTAATCTCAGGTTCTACCTGAAATAGTCTGGTTCATGTGAGTGTAGGTCTTATCCTGCAGTCAACATAGTAAGGCCACTGCCATTGCTTTTATATACTGCAGGGTATTATAGTTTAAAACTCTGAAAGAATAGATGAGCTCTTACACCTACTTCAGACATCTTTTTTTTTTTAGGAAACATTCATATTGATCTATAATGGAGGTAACATCATAATCAGCAATTAATTTAAAAGAATATTCTTTCTTCCTCAAAACACCATCACATCTTTTAGAATAAACACACCACACAAAAAACACCCTAATCCTTGGTGCATTTATCCAAGGAGTAGAGCATGAAATTGTTTTAAATAGCCAAATTTATTTCACAGTTCAAGACTAAACTAGAAGATTCTAAATTATATTTTGCTATTCCACATTTCAGGATTATCACACAGAATCACACATATATCTTCTTTTCATTAGAGGGTGGCTCTGGGTTTAGTAAATGGAAGATGTTGCAAAAAAAACCCCAAAAGCAACAACACAAAACAAAACAAACAAACAAAAAAAAGACAGAGATGTTGGGTGGCTGTATTGTCTTACTGACAAAAAATAAACAAAGTGAAAAATTAAAATTAATACCTTTCCCACATAAGGTCAAGAAGGAAAAATGCTGACTTTTCAGTAAAACAAAGCAGGAAGATATCTCATTCTGATTGAAGGGCAGGTCTAATGTGAGCTTGTAGAAGAATCTACATGAACATGAAAATGAAATAGATTAGTCTTTGAGGGCATGGGGATTTTTCTTTTCTCAGTTAAAGTTAATTAAAAAAAAAAAAAAAAAAAGCAACTCATTTCCTAAGCATGTCAGGACCACATGAAGATTGGTAAAAAAAAAAAAAAAAAGTATTTTGTACACTCAGAATTGCCATTGTCCTTTGAAATTTAAAAATTAAGATGTTTTTAATTTTGCTTTTATTTTTTCTTGTGCTTGGTGCTGTGAGCCAGTAATCAAAAAAAAGCATTATAAAACTGTTTGGATTATCCAAAGAAACAGGATGAGCGTGTGTGGCTTCTACCAATCTTTCGATATGTACAAATCAGCAAACTCAATTCCTGTAACTACTTTGATGGTACATGGACTTTGACTGAGGAAGGGCTAAGTCCAGTCAAAGTACACAACTGTTCTAAGAAAAGAATGTTAAGGTGCAGGGAAGTTTCATGTCTTGCTTCTCCTGAGGGCATCTACTCTTTGCAGTTTCAGTTAGGGTTTTAATCTCAGTATTATATTAGGTTGATATTTTACTGAGCTGGATACATGGCTTTGATATCCAGCTGTAAAAGAAAATTGGCAATTCCTCTTAGAAGGTGACTCATTCACTTTAGGCCATAGTTAATTTTCTTTATCTGTGTCTCTAGGAACTGCTGCAATCACAGACATGCTCCACACATCATTACAGGCTTATCCTTAATGATGATTGAACTATGAGAATTTAGAAGTGAAGGACAACTAGATCAAACGAAGCTCATATGATCATTTTCAGAACTGTTTAAGAGAAACCTTTCTCATCCAGGTGATAATCAAGAACAAAAATCCCAATATTATACTGAGTGTGGGCTCATCCTGCATTTTACATTCATGAAATACACCTCCTCTTCCCTACTCCATACTTTAACCTGAAGTTTGCTACCATTTTGAGTAAAATTCATAATAACTTTGTGTTTCATACTGGAATCAGCAGCATGTAATAATGTGTAGAGGACTGAGTTAATGCAGGTAAGAATTTTAAAAGCCCACACAACTGTTACAAGAGGCATTTAGCTCATCCATACCATTTTATGTTATTTGTTGCCTTAGCACCATAGCACACTGAAACAGTAAATCAAGAGATTTTTCTTTCTTCTTTTTTTTTTTTTTCTCCTCCAGTTTGTCTCTCTATCACATTACAACAGGATTTCAGGGATTTCCAGAGGTAACAAAAAAATATGGTAGTAACCAATGGCTCATTAAAGCTGATGAAGGCTATAAAATATGAAGAAATTCATATTTTGCAGCTACTTCCATGTTTATTGAAAGATGACATTCAAACAAATAAGAAAAGAGAAATACAATACTCATAAAAAACTTCTATTTGTAGTTCTGATACATATAGATCATACATTAACATGTGCTTTCACACATTGTTAGCAAAGATGACTTACTCTTGAAAGTCAATTTAGGCACTTATTTGAATTCTTTTGAGTGCCAATTACAACTCATGTCTGAAATAATGGCATTACCTACGATAACAAATATATTCCTCCTTTCCTTGCATTGCCTTACCTTGTCATGTCTTGTCTTGCCTTGCCTTCTCTTCTCTTTTGCTTATCTTATGTTATTGCATTTATTTCACTGGCAAATGTACTAAAACATTGTTCACACATTTGTAGCATATATACATGTACTGATATACTAAAATAAGAGTTTGACTTTTGTAATGTTGGCTTTTGTGAAAAAAGCCAAGTATTTGACCATGTAAGTATGGCTGAGACTACAGTTGCTAAGTAGATGGTGGCCATTTCACTTATAAAAAACAATGACTTCTTATTGCCAAGGTATCTATTCTTTCCAAGATAGAATAAAAATCAAGGAGATCACCAGAGATTCTTACAAAGCCCAAAAACAAATGGCTGGGAGAAAACGCAATGCTGTCGTTGATGTTAACCATTTTTCTTAGAAAGTTTTGAAATATTTGTTTCCCTGTTTATGGAAATAATTCCAATCCTTTTAGATCAACAGCCTGTGTAGTAGATGAACAGTTTTGCACTGTTTTGTTTATTAACAAGATATAATTTTTCAGGAGAAGATTAAAAATTAGGAAATTAATTTACTTTTTAAAACTCAGAGAAATAAAAGGCAGTTTCAGTCTGCAGTAAAATACTGAATTAAAAGAACTGCAAAATTTAATCGGTGTCTTTCAGACTTTCTTTTCAAACATGGTTGTAATACTTGCAAATGATGCATACTTTTATAGCTCACTATGTTGAACATCAAGAATATCTTAAAGAATATCTGAGTTTAATATCTAAAAAAATATCTCCATTTAAGTGAGCTGATTTCAAGAAATACTCTTAATTTCTACAGAAGTCAAAGAAACTCAACAGCATTTTCAGGTGTTCAACTCTCCTAAGATCATTAGAAGAAAAAAAATGAAAACCATCAATATTTGTCTTCTGTATGGAATGAATAAGATTCTGAAAGAGACACTGTCAGCAGTTTATCAACATATCTGACAAGTTTTTTACATACATATGTGAACATATACATATAGAGTAGAATGGGTTATTTAATGAAGTGCCGAACTGAGGCTCAAGTATTTGAGGGCACTCAAAATCACACGGACAGGACTTTCCTTTCCTTAGACACAGTATAGTGCTACTATCTGGAAGTCCTCTTAACAAGAAGTGTTTGACCTATTTTAGGATCTGTCACTTGAATTGTACTAATGATCTTCAGCATTCTTTAGGCAAATTTAAGTTGCTATCTCTCATAAGAGATCACAGAGATAGCATTATTAAAAATATTTTAATTTTACTGAGTACCTTGTATTTGCTGTTTCAAATTCTGTAATTTCAGGGAGACGTGCCACTGTCACTTGCACTGCCTTACTTAACCAGTTTTCTTATGGTACCAACCTATTTACAGTTCGTTACCATAGTTCTAGTTTCTGTAACAATCACTGAAATAACTCAGGCATTCAATCCCAGCAAGCCACAGTCTATTCCACACTTTGAAATTCATAGATTTAACAGCATAGTGTCAGATCATTTTTCATAACCCTTGTTTCCTTGTCAGCATGTCATAGCCAGTAAAGAGCTGCTAGATTAGTACAAATATATAAATCTTTTCTCAGTTTCACCTCACTGCTGCTTAATACTACTCTACTACACCACTGTGCTTACTAGCTTAAAATACCTTCTGTTTGGAGAAACGCATATTTATTATTATTATTAGCGAGTTTTTGTGCAATTTCCCTGAGCACGGGCTGACAGCTGCATAGCAGTTTGTCATTTATCATTGTACACAAGATCTGTCAACTTGAGAAACAATTTCAATAAAAAAAAATCTGCATTAAATTACTTTGTGAGAGGAAGAAAAAAAACAGCTCAGGCTTTTGTATGTGCTATTCTGTGTCTCTTCTTATTTATTTACTTTCGTCTACTTTTTTCTTCTTTTTTTAATTTTGGTTGTGAAAGGTACTTAATGTACCAAAAACAATTTGTACAAGCATTATTTCACCAATTGAAAGTGTGTACGCCTTGCTGAGGTCTTCCTTATCTAACTGTTGCTAATACATTTTCATGCTGTGCTCTTATGGCTTCATTTTACAGTTGACAAGATCACCCACTCCATGCTGTGTTGGAAATGGGACCCTCGTCACTCTAGTCCATAGAGTGCACTTAACATGTGAACAACAAACAACAAAAAGTTACTGCTTTAAAGCATCTTCAGCCCTATATCCCTTTGTTGTAAACTTAGCCTTGTTTTTATGGTTCACTTTAATAAATGAAACTATTACAGCTATGCAAATCTGAAATACTGTACCTATCAAAAAGAGAGAGGACTTACTAACCTATAAGTTCTGTTGAGTTAACCTGAGAGTAGGTTAATAATACCCTTCAAATTCTTCAGAAATGTGCAGTACTCCTTCTCTGCTGTCTCCATCCATCTCAAAGCTTACAATAGGAAGAATAACGTATCTTTTCCATGGCACAGCATTTTTTTCTGCACTTTTTAAAAAAATTATTTATTTTTTGTACACAATGCCCTGTAGCGTATCAGCTTCTAAGGCCTGCAGTCAGTTAAACAAGCTGCGGCAATAATTGCTGTGAAATTACATCCTGGACAACTGAAAAGGAAGGATCAGTATTAGAGCCTCGTTTTCCACCCTGTCAGTTCTTTCTCCAGCTATGGATTTGTTGTCATCTGCACCTGATGATTTTGCTGACACCCCTGTCAGAAAATGAATTTTTCACTCCTCACTTCATTGACTCCATTCATAGACTGTAACTGTCACTCTTGAGCTCACTTACTCAATGTGTTCATTTCTACATGAACAGTGGACAGACAGACATACACATGAAACCATGAAATATTCAGTAGACATATGGATTACTCAACCGAAATGATAGCATATTGTTCTCCAAGAGTCAGTATCACAGTATTCACAGAGTCCTGTTTTTCTGATAAAACAGTCAACCTTCAATAGTCGGTACCAGATACTGAATTAAAATGCACAAAGCTGCCTGCAGGCAGCCTACTTTCAAGATGCAGAATCACAGACTTTTACAAGTGTGAGCAGAATATGCTTGTATACTACAATGAACAGCATTGCAAGGCTTCACTGCTGTTGCTGGCACAAGTGTTTTAGAAAATACTTAATCACACAAAGAATCAAGAAGAGAGAATGTTAAAAACATACACAAAATGATTTGTGGTAGCACTGGCACAGCTGTGTATTATCACAGAACCATAGAAAAGAATCATAGAATCCTTAGAGATGGAAGGGAGCTCTGAAGGCCATCCAGTCCAACTCCACTGAAATGAATAGAGGCATCACAACTAGATCAGGTTGCTCAGGACCTTATACAGCCTCTCCTTGAAAGTCGCCAGGAACAGGGCATCAACCACATCACTATGCAACGTCTTCCAGTGCCTAATCGATAAAATATTTTTTTCCATATATCCAATCTACACTCTTTGAGCCTGAAGTCATTTCCCCTTGTTCTGTCACCAGAGCCCCTGATAAAGAATCTGTCCCCTTCTTTCCTGGTGCTCTGCTTTAGATATTGAAAGGCTGATACCAGGTCAACTAGCATCCATCTCTTCTGCAGGCTGATCAGCCCCAGTTAATTCAGCCTGTTCTCATAGAAGAGGTGTCCCTTTTTGCTCTTCTTAAAATTGGGTGTGATCTTGCCTTATCCCAGTCACCAGGGACTTCACCTGATTGCCACGACTTTTCAAATATCATTGAGAGTGCCTTGGCAACCACATCAGCCAGTCCCCTTAGGACTCTGGGATGCATCTCATTGGAACCCATAGATTTATGGATGTTCATGTTCTTCAGGCAGTCATGAACCTGATCCTCAATTACACCGGGAGGGACAGTGCTTTTCCGAACCCCTCCTACCAAACCACATGAGGACTGAAGTGAGCAGTTATCAGGAAAAATGGAGACAAAAAAAGTTAAGTACCTCAGTCTTCTCCTTGTTTGCTGTTACCAGCCTACCTGTGTCACTCACTGGACGGGGTACACTCTCCTGGACTTTCCTTTTCAGATTGAGGTACCTGTGAAAGCCTTTCTTGCTCTGCTTGGCATCCCTAACCAAGCCCAGTTCAATCTGGGTCTTGGCTTTCCCGACCCCACCCCTACATAATCTGCCAGCTTCCTTTTACTATTCCCACCATACCTGACCCTATTTCCACTGCCTGTTCATTTTCTTCTTACTCTTCCATTTGACCAGCAGGTTCTGGTTCAGCCATGCCGGCCTCTTGCCTTCCTTTCCTGACTCTACACCTGGGGATGGAGAGCTCTTGCACCCTGAAGAAAGCCTCCTTTAAGATGTGCCAGCCCTGTTCGACACCCTTACCCATTAGGACAGTTTCCTAGGGTACATTTTTGGTTAACTCTGCAAAGAGCTGGAAGTTAGCTATCCTAAAGTGCAGTTTCTTAGTTTTACTCTTCACCCATATCATGCCCCTCTGAAGTGGGAATTCAACCACAGCACGGTCACTGCAGCCCAGGCAGCCTCCAATCCTGATGTCACTGATCAGTTCATTGATGCTGGTGAGCAAAAGGTCCAGTATTGCACTGACCCTGGTGAGGCCCTCAGTTACTTGACTTAGGAAGTTGCCCTTAATGCACTCAAGGAGCCTCCTGGACTGCCTACAGATCACCGTGCTACTTTTCCAGCAGATGTCCAGCTGGTTAAAGTCTCCCAGCAGGACAAACACTTGTGATCATGATGCCTCCTGTAGCAGGATGTGTTTTCACTCATGCTTACACCAAGCTCTGTAAGACTTGGTTCACTTGAAGTTAATATATTTACACAAGAGATAAAAGAAAAATTATATTATTCTAAAAAGAAGTAGGCTGCCCAGTAAATACCAGCCTTAATCAACAATCAACACAACTTGACACCAATTGAGGCAAATTTTACTATCAATGTGTTTTCCACTAAATGGTCTCTGTCTGTAAGCAGGCTGCAGAGGGTAACGAAATATAAAATCAGCTGATGCAGTCCTTGGAAAATTGTTGAGCCTTTTCTTGCAATTAGACTTTTGCACAACTTTTTGATAAAAATAATGAAAATAAAAAGCTGAGAAATGACAGTGAATGGTAATACAACAATATTTACAGTGACTTTAAACTTAGCAGCAATTAGCAAAAGATTTTCAAAAGCAACCCCATCATTCATTATTAGCAAAACTATCCTGACGTGGATGCAATGCTCATTGCTGAAGTACTCAATCACTTATTGGAATACAAACTATTAGATAAAGTTGTGGTCATTTTGATTTCAAAATAGTTATTTCAAAGAACATGCTAATTTTTTTTTTTAATACTAAAGGATTATATCTTGACAAAAATGGCAATTTTAATGTTTTCCTTTTTGCTTTAATCCCTGAGTTTTGGTTGCAGCAGGCAATATTTTTCTTCCAAGTCAATTATAACTCTAAAAACAAATGAAATGTAATTACCATTTTATTGACACATTAAAAAGAAAACAAATATATAATCAGCTGCTATATGCTTTCCTCAAAGGTGCTGCTTTCATAAGCTTTGTGATTAGCCAGCCAGACTTCAAGAACTGGGACAAAGAGTTGGGAAGATATCTACACTGAGAAAACAGGGAGACAGTGATTTCAAACAAAATAAAGAGAGGGGTATTTCTAATACTGTCTCAAAGAAGAGAAGCAGGTTGAATAGAAACACGTAGGGGGACAAATTTTACAAATCATTGCATTCCATCTATAGTTACAATACTTTGCTACTTTACAGATCTACTGCCCAAAGGCTTCTTGTTTTAGTATTTTGGAGGAATGTTACAGTCTTAATTAAACATTCTGGAATCTGTTGCAAATCAGCCTACTACACTGATTATTCAACTGGACTGGGTAAAAGAAAATCACCAAAACTGAGCAGTCGGTTTCATGATAGACACTGAAAACTATTGGCCTTTTAGGAAATGATCTGTGAGAAGTAGTTTGTTGACCTTAAAGAGCTTTGATATGTACTGCACTCAGCTTCCTGGACAGTAATCTCCAGTTTGAATGACAACTTTCTTGTGCTTTGATAGCTAGGTTTATATCCATGAATATGCTTTATTTATGATGAAAGTAAAAATATAAGGGTCACGAGGTACTTAAGCTGTTTGAAATAATTGCTAAAAGGAAAAAAAAAATCCCCTGCTAAATATCCAGTAACAGTTAAGCAGAGTGGAGTAATAAGTTAACAAATTGGAGATTAAAACTGCTAGTCAGAGAGAAACAAATAGTTTTTACAGGGGAAAAGTAAAACAATTATCAGGTATTTTAGGAAGTTCAGTTGCATTTAGTAACATCTGCTGAAAATTTGATTGAAATTATGCTACTGTCTCACACTGCTTCAAATGAAGTTAGAAAAACATAGAGGAACTATCAGACCATTTGATCCAAAAAATTATGGATCGAGGATCTGATACACAAAGGAATTATTTGAAAAATGACTGCCTGGATCTGGAACAAATTGTGTCTCGCACACATTAATATAACTGCTTTAAAAAGAAGGGATAAGGAGAAGAAAGGACAAATGAATAGAGAAATGATACCAACTACTCTTTGACCTGACTGAAAATAGTGGAAACTTTAATCGCAATTTTTTTCTACTTTGAAGTAAAATACAGGAAAAAAAAGTCTGTATTTAAAATGGGTAGTGCAAAAAGCAGAACAGTCCTGTTTAGAAAGTCTTCTTGAACAGTTATTTCTTGCCCATTGTTTATTACAGCCCAGTGTAAAACCTAATGTCACCCCACTCTAGAAGAAATGTGAGCATGTGGACTATTTATGCAGTGAATTTGCCTAATGTAGCACAATTACAGAAATGCACTGAGTCACTTCGGGCTGTTTGCTCAGTAAAGAATTCTTTACAGAGCGCCTACAAGGCACACCTGTGCCTCATTACCTGCGCTGATATTTTTGTCATGCTGATTTGAAGGACAAAATAGGATTAAGAGTTTCTACTTCCATAATGACAAACACAGAGAAACCACATTAAAAAAATGGAAGTAAAACTCAAAAACCTGCCACATAGTACAACAGGAGGACAAAACTACAAGGCTAGCTGTAACTTTGCAGCTAGAAGTCTGTATAGAAAACAATTCCATTTTGTTAACAGGCCACAAGTGTACACTTAAGAAGCAGGTGAACAAATGTAACTGTGAGAAGTACAATGATGTTTCTAAGTCTGAATTTTGTTCTTCCCCAGGCACATATGTTCATCTATTGCATAGTATTTTTGCGTGTGGTTTTATTTTTCCTCTCTATTTTAAAACAAGTGGAAATTTTCCCTTAATGACCACAAAGAGGTAAAGGTTTACACAGGATTCCTTTTCAGATCTGTCACATCTCTCTTTCTCTATTAATAAATTAACACAGCTATTAGATTTTTCTCTCTCTCTATTCCTGGCATTGCTCTGGCCTGTGAGGTCAATACTGACTAAAGGCCATTAATATCTGATAGCTGCAAAAGTCTTGTATTAAACACTGATACTCCCATTAAGATCTCTGGTGAATAGGTTTCCATATCAGAAAAACACCACTGGAGTTATCAGCAGCTGGCACAGTTTTAACATCAGTGGAGGCCAAGGAACAAACAAACAGAGACTGAAATACTCCATCATCTCTGTGTGCAGGTAGATTGGTGAGGTAACGGAGTAAACTTGTCCTGTGTTTTCTCCTGCCGTATCCATTCCTTGCACAAAGAGGAACAGATGTGTAACTGCCATGACTCACAATCTGATCACTGTGACAAGCTTTTCATTCAGTTTATTTGATCTTAGGTCTTATTTGCAGACTATTTTATTCTAGAGAATCAAATATGCAAAGGTAAGGCTGAAGTTGTTACTGAAATCAGGACTTTTCACATTTTAATGACTGAATTTAATCTCAACATTTAAGACTCTCATTTTTCATGGGACTTTTCATTTTCAATAACTGATGTTTGCTGTATGGAAAAAGAGACACACACTGAGGTAGTACAGACATTTAAAGTGAGTGCTTTGAAAATTCCCCAAATTTATAACTCTTCATATTCCAGGAGGTGATCCACTGTATTTACCAGGCTTAACATTTGTATCTATGCACAAACCACCTCAAAAAACCGGATGTGCAGGAGTGTGTTGAGCTGCACTAGAGGCAGGACTAAGTGCTGCCCTAATAGGTGAAGGAACTTGCCAAGCTTCAATGTTCTTGTGTGTCCCTGAGCTCACTAGAAGTTTCTTTCCTTCATGCTGGGGTGTATATTCTGGACTACATGCCTGCCATTTCATCTCTGAAATCAAAACACTTGACAATGTCAACACTGGAGGTATTTTCTCTTTGAAACTTAGAGTCTAACATAGAATATACTTTTCTCTGGGTTGTTAGAAATGTGCATAAGAAGAGTTTTGTCTCAAGGTGAATCTAGATTTAACTGATCAGTTCTGGATTTTTAGCAATAATATTAGAAGGAAATGCTCAAAGGAATCTAAAAGTAAAGGATGTGACATGCACTTGAGAGTTTTAATTTAAACTTCAGTCATCATCAGCCTAAATACAAGGATTGTTCTGAAAGTAATGTCTCCTATTTTATTATGTTGGCCCACAATGTCAGAGGTGGATGTTGGTGGTACAACAGTGGAGGCTGAACCTTCCCATTCATTAAATTTAGTTGCTGTCTGACTAAATGGCATCTGACATGGAAGTGTATGCAAAGCAAATGTGTGTCACTGTATTCCTCCGTGCAGAAAAAATGGCACCAATTGACATTCCTTGATGCTGTCCGAACAATTACGGAGACCCAACAGTGGATGTGAGCACAGTGAAGCAGTGGGTGGTGCATTTCAGCAATTGTGGCAGTAACAGTAGGTCACCTTCACTGGTACACACTTTTTCAGGTGCGATGTGCAGGTTCTTGTTCATGGCTGGTGAAAATAAACAGCTAATGGTGATGACTGTTGAAAACTAGCGTTTCACTGCTGAGAATATGTTCTGTCAAATAGTGTTATTGTGCACTTTCTGTTGGAGTTTGTATGGAAACAAATAGGAGGAATTGCTTCTGGTGGGATCTTCATATTAAAGAGAGGTTAATATAAAAGTCTTGCTGCTAATCAAATGCAGAGTCAATGCCACTGTACATTCTTGTTTCTGTTTTCTTGGATATGAACATAAGATTTGATTATGCTACGTCCTTCTATACATGGTGAAAAAGTGCTGAAGGTTTGATCTAGACAAGATTCTACCCACCTATGTCTTGTGTTTTCACTTCCCAGCCTGCCCTCACAAGGTAAAAATATATTGCTGGAGTCTTTGTAGACCATGAGTACTTGCTGATGGAGCAGCACCTAAAATCAGAGCAAAAAAAAAGTCTGCTTTACATCTCTGTTGAGTGGGAATTCATTTGTGTATATGTGCTACAAATCACTATCTCCACCAACTGCTTGATATGGAAAGAAGAAAATGACACTAGTAATGTATGACCCTGAGAGTAGAGGAATTGTAGCTATTTACATCAGTTGTCAGCAACCTGCTGCTTGTTTGCAGTGTTGCTGCATGGATATAGATAACCTCTCTGAAACATTAGCTGAGACAAAGCAAGTAATTCTTTGTTGACACATTGTCAGTTTCTAATTTGTTCTCAAACTGTGAGGTAAATCCTCCATCTCCACTGGAAAAGGGTCCGCTCTATCTCACATCAGGCTTTCTGCCCTTTTCACTTTCTATTCTCAGCTGGAAACGTAGTCGAAAAGGAGTTTCCTGCCCAGAAACTGATAAAACATACCAACAAAATTATCTGGAGAGTTTAACCTTAGCTGTGGTCTCTTTACATCACCCTGAATAAAAACACAGAGAAATGCGGAAGGGAAACCATGATCCTTATTAGTGTGGCATCAGAAATCAGGACGGCTGCTTTTGCAAGGAACAGAGATTATCCCTTGCACTAGGAAAATGTGGCTTTAGCTACAGAAAAAAATGCCTCAGACCCAGGTACTGGTGAGCAAAAATGAAAAGATGAGAAACAGAATCAGACTGATGGCTCTTCATGAAACATTGTCATGTCAAGAAGAAATAACAATCATTGTGGCAAGGACTTTCTCATATTTTCATTCCTACTTTGTGGTTCTTTTGAGGAGCCCACATTAAGGATACAGTAAAATGCGATGTGCCAGGAAATTTCTTGCACAGAGATTGACCTGATTACATTTCACTAGGCACAGAAGCTCATTCTTCTTTCTGACTGCTGCTTGGATACAAGACTGACAGTTGGACTACATCACTTGGATTAATGGGTTAAAAGCTGACATCTTTTTAGTATTTTGGACTTCATTTTCTTTATCTGCTTGACTTTCATGCTCAGAGTGCTCTTGCCACAATATTCCTGTAAAAGTACACTTGTCAGGGTCCATTTGCTACTAGCTACCTTGATGGTGACACTAGCGATGGCTGTGGTTTACCTTTTGACCTTAGAGAGGCAGCAGATGGGCCCAGTAATAAATCCCGATTATTAGTGAAGGAGCCAATAGCTTGGAAAGACAGAAATAAAAGTCAGGCAGTTTTACACTGCAATTCTTGTTATCTGCTTTGATATGGAGTTGTGGGCCATGTCAAGGGTGATGATGAGCAACCTCGGGTGTCTGCAGCCCTTTGCTCCCTAGCAGTGCGTGCTACAAGCCTTCTCCTCCTGCCTTCCATCCCTCCTCCTTTCATCCCTTGGCAGAAGTGACTTGGAGCAGACACCAGACTGCCTCATCTTCATGAATCGGCTTAAGCATCTGAGTCTGTGATTTAGAAACAGACGGCAACAGGGTAAGAGCCCTTGGGGTGGCCAAGGGACAGCAGGAGCTGTGTCCTTCTCCGTATGCCATTGTGGTAATATCTGCCATATAATGAAGTTCTTTGAAGAGGGTGTGAGGTACCATAGTGGACGTCAAGAGGAGGCCTGACCCCAGCCAGAGTTTGTCACAGGATGAGGAAGCTTTGCTGAGACATTTCAAACAGCATCTAAAATTTAATAAATAGAATAATAAAACCAATGCTGTGCTCTCCTCAGCTTTCAAGATACAGTTTTGCAGGCCGTTTGTCCAAGTCAGACTATGGCCAAGGCCCTGAAGCAAGAACTGAAGCGCAAGAACTAGGTTGGGCATTGGCTACGGAAAACACAATTTACCCACATTGTTCAGCTCAGAAAAATACTTTCCATTTTTGGGATAAAGATGTTTGTTTAACAACTTTTACTTATTTATTTCCAACCTGTATTATTTGTTGGGAGAAATGTCTTAATTGTTTCTAGGCACGGTATGTAATTTCTGTGCTCAAAATTCTTGGTACATTGTGGTGTTGCACGAGACTGTAATCATATACACAGAAAAGTTGCCTATTGTGGCTCATCTATATAAGCCAAATTTCCAATATCCTATTACTACATGTATATATTTACAACTTTGATATTCACAAACATTCTTATGTGTCATATGACCCTGTTTAGGAGAACGATTAAACAACTGCAGTTTTAGTCATCTATCAGAAAATAAATAGATCATTTAAGGGTAAGGCTTATTAAGATTTTTTCTCCAACGTATCTCTATATAGTGTTTTTTTTAAATTTTGTTTTGTTCGTTTTCATTTTCAGTTATTTTTTGCTCATTTCTAGGAAAAAAAAAAAAAAAAAAAGTTAGATTAGTAATTTTGCCTTCTCTTCATCCAAGGCACTGATTGTTTGAAATGTCTGACTTTTTCCATTCAGAGCTGTTTTCTCAATAGATACAGAAATTGTCTTTCAATTTAAAACAATAATTTAAAAACCCCATAATTTGTACTGTTCATTTTATGTCTGTGAGCAGTCCCATGTAATGTGAGCATTGTGAAAAGACTATATCTTTTAAACCAAATCAAAGAAAATTTCACACTAGAGTCTACTAGTAGGAATGGCTATACTTTGTCCTGGCTTAATATGACAAATGTTATTAAACCATTGGCTTTCTGAAGTGTTATTGCCAAACTAATATTGATTTTCAACAAATCAGTCATTTAAAATTCCAGTGAAATATGAAGAGACTTCTTCCTGAAATAGCTACAGACAAAAAAAGGACGATTTTGTTGTTGGCTGTATTTATTTCAGGAATATGATTGAGAGGGGTATTCTTATATAAAAAAATTCTATAATTCATTTTCACATGTAAATCTCAGAGAAGGAAAAAAAAAAGCATTTATTATTTTATTAAATATCATTTATTTACCTAAGCAGAATTTTTCTGTAAAAATATTTGGTAGCAAATCTAAAATAGGTAGCTTTAGATGCGATACTGAAACTTTTGTTAATAAAAGTACCAGAAAATCAATTTAAGATGCCATTTTCTATCTCTGTTTAGAGTAAGTGAAGAATACACATAGGAATTGGGCCCTTAGTTTGTTAACAACAGACACAAGCTTAGTGCAAAATTATTAACAGCTAGTGGTTTTACTTCATCAGGCATTAGTTATATCAATCATTTCCTTGCCAGCATGGAAACAGAAGCTCTACTGTTTTGGAGAAGAAAGTGTATGTGTATGTTGTGTGTGTTCCATATAAATTACCCAGGTGTTTTAATACATCCAGGTGTTTTTTTATTCCTTTTGGAAAAACAGAAAGGAAACAACCCAAGGGCTAATGTTCTAATTATCAGTGGTTGTGCAAGCCTCCAAAAACCATGTATTCTATAACCCCTGGAAAAATTCTGACATGTTATAAACTGGCTAAATTAGCTTAAATCAGTAAACAAACAAATTGGTGCCAGCACAATAGTGCAATAATGCAGTGCATACTAAGTGACTTATTTTCGTAATGTCAAAAATAGCTGTATTAAACAATGCTAAAAGGCCTTGATTTGTCTTTATGTAACGTGAGTTAGAAATTTAAGAAGCTATAATTCCTGACCTTCAGAGAACAGTAGAACGTAATTTCATAGAGATTTTTGGGAAATTACAATCCAAATAATAAATGATTAAAAATGTAAAAAATAAAACCCTGAAAGCTTGGGTGCATGGATATTTTTAAGCTCAGGATAAAAAGAGGGAGCCAAGTTCTCCTGAAGAGCAGATCATTGTGCTAAAATCAGTAATATTGAAATAAAATACACTTGAGAGAGATTATTGCATATAAAGAATGAAGATGGAGACTGCTTACGTAAGGGCTGATAAAAAAGCATATGGAGAAAAGTGTAAAAACATAATAAAATATGAGACACTCCATATTAGCTTTTTGTAATCAATGATATAGGAAACAAAACGTAGTGAAAATGCATATTTTTCACTCTTTTTAACTGCTGATGGCTGCTTGTCTGCTTTTCTATTCTGTGTTAGAAAATGCTGTGAATATATAAAATTTTATGAATCACAGGTAACATCCGATGTAAATTAACTGCAGAACTGTGGGCAGAATATTGCACAAACCTTTCCTTTCTCTGTTATGCAAATATATGAGAACTTCTCTTAAAGTAATGCCTCCTATCATGTTGGCCTATGATGTATGTTGGTGGCATGGCAGTAGAAGTTGAACCTTTTGGCCAGTATTCCAGTACTGCAGCAGAGGAGCAGTCTAACAAAATGGTAATTGATATGGAAGTGCGTTTGTTGCACGGGTTGCAACTGAATTCCTCCATATAGAAAAGATGGCATCAATTGACATTCACTTTGCTGGATGAATGTTTCAGGAGACTGAACCATGGCTGACAGCACAATGAAGCAGTGGGTAGTATGTTTCAGGAATGGTAATAGTGCTAGTGGGTCATCTCCACTGGTGCAGATTTTTACAAGTGCAGTATGCAGATTATTGTTCATGGTTGGCAAAAATAAATAGATAATAATGGCAAATGTTAAAAAACAATGTTTTGTAGCTGAGGACCAATACTCTTTAATGTCTTCATCAGTGACATCAACAGTGGGGTCGAGTGAAACCTCAGCGAGTTTGCTGATGACAGCAAGTTCTGCGGGATGCAATTGACAAAACAGAAGGATGGGATGCAATCCAGAGGGACCCAGGCAGGCTTGAGCAGTGGACCCAGGTGAACCTCATAAGGTCCAACAAATCCAAATGTAAGGTCTTGACCTAGTTTGAGGTAACCCCCATTACCAAGACAAACAAGGAGATGAAAGGATTGAGTGGAGCCCTGTTGAAAAAGGCCTGGTAGATGGTAAGCTGGATATGAGCTAGCAGTGTGCCCTCACAGCCCTGAAAGCCAACCGTACCCTGGGCTACATCAAAAGAATTGTGGCCAGCAGGTTGAGGGAGGTGATCCTGCCCATCTGCTGTATGCTGGTGAGGCTTCAGCTGGAGTACTGCATCCAAATGTGGAGTCCTCAGTACAAGAGAGACACGGACCTCTTGGCATGCATCCAGAGGAGAGCCACAAAAATGATCCAATGGATGGGACACCTCTCCTATGAGAACAGGCTGAAATAACTGGGGCTGTTCAGCCTGCAGAAGAGATGGTTGCTAGTTGACCTGGTTTCACTCTATCAGTATCAGAGGAGTGCCAGGAAAGAAGGGGATAGACACTTGAGCAGGGGCTGCAGTGACCGAACAAGGGGAAATGGCTTCAAGCTTAAAGAGTGTAGGTTTAGATTGGATATAAGAAATAAATCTTTTACAGGAAGCATGGTGAGGCACTGGAACAGGCTGTCCACAGATGTGGTGGATGCCCTGTTCTTGAAGACTTTCAGTGTGAGGCTGGATAAGGCCCTGAGCAACCTGATCTAGCTGTGGTGTCCCTGTTCATTCCAGACCAGTTGGACTAGAGGATCTTTAGAGGTCCCTTCTAACTCTAAAAATTCTATGATTTTGTGCAAACTACTACAGTTAGAAAGAGCAAAATAATACTCTTTGATGGAACAAACTACAATATGCTTTTCTTCAATGTAATACCCCCACCATTACCTGTGCATTTTCACCAGTGTGCAGTGTGTACTCATAAAAAACTGTGCTAGTGGAGGTGAACCACTGTTTCATAGCTACTGTTATAGCATCATTGCTAGGAAAGTGTTGCCCATTCACTCCATCTTTCGTTGTTCCAAAGTGATGGAAGTCAGAAGGTTTGAAATCCGGACTACGTGGGTGTGGTAGAACATTCCTGCCAAGAAAGTTAATGTGCTACATTGTCTTCAAATTGTTATGGGGCCTGGCACTAGTGTGTTGTAAAATTAAGGTTGTCATCTCCTCTGGTCTGACTCTGGATATTTAAGGCTTCAGCTTAGCATTATGATATAGCAGTCAGAGTTGATTGTGTGAGTTCCTGGAAATCAATTGATAATGATGTGATTCAGGAAACTGCTGTATTTGTTCAACAGTTCCTGACAAACTTTCATATGTTGTTCTTTCTTTTCCAGCGTGAGTATTCATGGGATCCACCTGGTGCAAACTTTGTAATATTCCTACATTGCCACCATTGCTCCTGACACATTGAAGCCAATATTCAGCTGCCTATGCAGTTCCCTGACAATTCATGAAGATGTATTGATCAAGATGCTCTTCATTTCATGGTGTGACAGCTGTGCGTGGCCATCCAGAATATGACTTGTCTTTGACAAAGCTGTCACCACAGCTGAAGGACACCATACACTGCTTCACTTTGATGATATCCATTGCACGATCATGTTTGATCACCTTTTCTGAGAGAACATCTCACATATTTATTGGAATTACCCTGCTTGCAAATTAATAAGGATTTCTATACAAACATTTATCCTCATACTTATTCAGCCTGCAGTCTTGTATCTTTTCCATTCTAGATTAATACACCTATACAATATGCAGTGCAATTTACTGTGCTTTCCCTTGTTTTCTAACAGCTATAATGAATGCCAATAGGTATATAAATGAAGCTATCTATCTCTTATAAAGTATTACACTCATTTACGAATTAACTGCCTGTATTCAGTCAGTTTCCAGTTATACAAATTGTGAATCCAGAGAAATGGCTCCTCATCACAAAAGACAATGCTCATTGTAGTATCCTGCCGGTCTGCACAGAAATAACTTAGCTTTGAGAGTCTGCCCATGATTACTACACAGCTGACCCTATTTCACAGCATACTATTTTTCATGTAGGAATTCTCTGGTCTTGATGCACTACTGAGAACATACAGTCTCCATACGTTCTCCATACTGAATCTGTGTTCAATAGCAATAGCTGTTCTTTTACATCTCAGCACTCAAAGACATTGGACACAAATGGTTCTGTTACAAATAGCTGCTTCTCACTGTCATTATTATTTTGATCCATTCACACTTGGGAGACCAAGGGGAAAGTGGAGATTTATTTCTGTGTTTATTTTCATGTGAAGAATTTGACAGCTTCCTTCCTCTTTTACAGCGTATGGCACATCCACTGTCCTTCCTCTGTGAACAATTTTGATGGGTTTTGAGAGAGCGATAGAGACACAGAAAGATATTCATTCCGTGTATAGTTCATCACTTATGTTCTATTTCAGTGTAACTTCAACGTGACAAAGATTTTCTGCAGAATTTTGCAGGGGGAAGCTGGAAAAGCTCTTTATTCCTCTTTCTGAGAAATCAAATAGCTGGAAACTAGAACTATACAAGTTAATTATTTATTTATTTATTTATTTTTTACCAAGGAGGACAGGTGCTTATGGGGATGATGTACACTGCTCTTGTAGGCTCTATCTCAACATAAAATTGTGAAAAAAATTGCATAATGAACTGTAAAAATTTTTGCATAACTTAACACATAGCATTCAATTTCCTGATATTCGTATTGTATATGTTTTATTTTGCTATATGATTGTATTTCTGTATTTGTATTTATCACCTGCTAGAAGGCATCAATTTTTTTTTTTTTTAATTTTATTTTTTGTAACTACAGTTTGCTACTCTATGCACCACCTCCTCCTAGAGATTTAATTTAGCTATTGTGTATGTTATGGTCTATTCAGTATTTTACAAAAATTGCACGTTTGTCAGATTGTGTAACTTCTGTTTAATCAGTACAAAATGGTATTGAAAAATGGTATCCAAGAATCTCTCTGCTGACTTCAAAAAAGATGACAAGCAGTTTTGAAGAATAAAAAATAGTTTAAGATGGAAGCAATGGCTAAAAATATTACTTTGATAAAATAAAATTGTTGTATAATTTGGAAGATGACCCCAAAACCAAATACTTCGATGATGAAACTTGAGTAATGGTGACGTTTCACAAATCCCTATTAATTTATGAGTTTTAAGAAATTGCTTGAATATAAACTCTTTTTATTGTTGGCAATAGCTCAATTATTTTAGAAGCTTCATGCTTACCTATTTAAGTTTAGCTTGATTCCATATAAGTTAAAAATCAGTCTATTTAATAGTGGACTGGCTACGCAACTTGGTTGTTTTGTTAAGTGCAAGCTTTGGTTTTCCAAAGGCAAAATACAATGTTTATGTTTCAGAAGTGCCTGCTTTCTACTGTGTGGTAGTTAGATGTCATGACATGTCTTTGTCTCACAGAGAACCTGCAAGACTAAAAATGATAGAATTGGTTTCCCATTCTTTTCCATCCCCATTTCCATCCCCATTCTTTTAACTCTCAAATCTAAAACAATACTCAGAAAAGGCCAAATAGCAAAAATGAAGTTGTATGGCATGCACAAGTGAAAGAAGGTCTCCAAATAATGTTTTGGTGCCTGAACTAGTCATTGTATAATGAAGTGGAAAGCACAGAAATAACAATGTCATAAGCTCTACCTCTGTTAATATTTTGCTGTCAGAGAAGCTACATATGCAGGTGAGCGGATGTTCAGAATGCTCAGGTACTCTGAATTACATTTATACTCAAAGATGCAGTGAAAATTTTTAACCAGCCACTGTGAATACTTTAGCATTGTTCGTACATCATTAAAAATTAAATGCAATAAATATTATCAGACAGAAGGAGGGAAAAAGTTCCCCAGAATAGAAGGTAACAAAATGTCAGCTCTATTTGTACAAGAACTTTAATTTTCAACTAAGCAATCCCATGTACTAGTAAAAGGAAATCTTTTCAATTTGGAGGACTTTGACAAATATTAATATATCACAGTTGCAATGGGATTCATTTGTGCTGTGGAATCTAAGAGGTCGGTACATCTGTAAAGACTTATAGTACTTAAGAGATGATCGTACAAGACATATGGTTTAATCATGATGTATTTAAGCCTTTTTTATCTGCTTAAGAATTCAATGTTTTTCTTTCTCTAATTTAAGAAACCATTTGTTATTCCTTTCAACAACCACAGAAGTATGAATACAGCGTTCACAGCGTATTAAAAATGGGCTGAGAAAAATCAGAATTACATAACTTAATTGATTACAACTATGATTAAAATATATAATGACTTCAGTGTTAATCCTCATATGCTTGACATCACACTATAAATTGTTATATATGGGTGGATTTCCTATAGAGTTTCATTTATAGCACAGTAAATCCTCAGAGGAAGATAATGAAAATGTGGAAAGACCCTGTGATTTATATCTTAGCATTAATATGTTTATGTCACTAAAGCTATCTTCTAACAGCAGTTTATTTTGCTGGAACTATATCCTCCTAATAATGATCATAACCACTCTTACAATTCTAGAATGCTAACATATGCATCTTCATTTTTACATGAAACATAGTGGCAAAAACCTCCCAGAGTTTTAGGTATCTGTTTTTGCCAGCTTGCTCTTCATCACTACCTGAGTACGCTCTCCTCATTGATGACCAGCTGTTGATAAAGAAAAGAAATAATCACAAAAATCTTGGCACAAAAGTGTGTAACTCAAAGAGATCATAGATATATCACAGAGTACCTGTCCAGATTATGATTTGGAACTGAATGCTCAAGTGTGCAAGTGTAGGTCAGGTGTACAGGCAGATCCATGAGTGAGGCTTTAAACTGGAGCATGGCTTGAGCAGCACCACATGGTTATAATATGACTCTTCTGTAAACTTAGCCATCAAGTATCACCTTTCAGGTGTCCTTTTTTTTTTCCCCTCTATTTTACTAAACTATTAAACAAAAGCAAAATATTCAAATACTTGTATGTCATCTAACTCCTCTTACACTCAAGTAAGAGCTAAGAATATTGAATATTTGGATAAGTGAAAATATTTTAAATTAAAAGTTGTTAAACATTTCTGCTCATATATTTTCTGATTACGGACGAGAAGCAAAAAATCATGTTAAAAGTTAATCAAAGAGTATTAACTTTCAGTTTTAAATACAGGTTTAGTCATTATCGAATCTACATAGAAACCAAGAAAAAAGGATATGAACTTCGTATGGAAGACCTATACATTAATAAATACTGTAGAAAAGAAAGCTGCAGATCTATTTTTAGGCAGTTCCAGGATTCTAGTCTAGAATTCACCTTTATTTATTATTTATTATTTCACAGGATTATTTTCTTGTTACATATTAATGCATGTATAAAACATATCCTTTTCTGAACAAAGACAATATAGAATATGTATAAAAGTTTAAAAGCTGTAATTTAAAGTGACACTAGGCTTCTGAAGTTTGTAGAATAAGGACAGAAAGGATGGAAGGAATCTAGTGGTAATGAAGTTTACAGAAGGGAATCTTTTCACAGTTGCTTAATCAGAAACATTTAGAGCATGTAATATTCCTCAACAGCATTCCTACTCATAGGTCAGTTCTGACAGTGTCTGAACTTTCTGGATTTGACTTGATCTAGAAAAGAAAAAAAAAAAAGATTTGGTAAAGATGGGATTATTCAAAACGTACTGTAATGCACCAAGTTATTGCTAGAAGTGGCTGTTATTACCACCCTATTGGTTGTCCTTGGGGAAGTACACTGGGCTTGCAAGATAGGGTGTGTATTTCCAACCATCAGCATCTCACACACCATAACAAGGAATCAAGTATAAAAATAACCTCTTTTGTTACCTAAAAGAAGGTCGTGTTCTGCCAGGACATTGGCTTACCTTCCTCTCATAAATGAATATTTGTCACAGGTCAAATGTATAGTTATCTTGAGGGCTAAAATTAGACGTCAGTATAATGTGTGGTAGCTTATTATTTATGCTTGGAATTAATCTCGTCACCTATTCAAAAAGGTCCTGTAAAATAAATCTAGCATTT
The DNA here is from genome assembly GCF_023343835.1 of Lagopus muta. NCBI lineage: Eukaryota > Metazoa > Chordata > Aves > Galliformes > Phasianidae > Lagopus > Lagopus muta. The sequence goes on along the minus strand of NC_064435.1, from coordinate 89,585,633 downwards.
TCTCTGCAGATATCCTCCACTTTTGAGCAGTGGTAGAACCCTGTGTGATAAGTCAGTAATCCGAATCTAAGTGTGGATTTGAACAGACAAAACATTTGAATATAACTACATCAAGTATAATATGTAACTGCAATGAAAACCAGTTATCACAGGGCTGCAGTGAGCTTAGGAACCAAAAAATGAATTTCTTATTTGAGTAGAATCTGGAAAGGTGTGCCAATACCTTCTTTAGCTGAATCATACTTTCTTGTGCTTATCTTTTCCTTCATGGTTTAAATATCGATCAAAGGTTTTGAAACCAATTACACTGGAATGTTGCATCTTAGTTAGGTTGCATGCTGGTACTAGACAGTCATTGTTTTCAACAACAAATGCTGTCATGATCATAAAAGAGATTATTCAATCAAAATCTATACAAACAAACAAACAAAAAAGAAGAAAAAATGGTCATTTTATATACTTCCTGCCAGATACTGTCTACTTTCAGTGGCCACAACATGCTCACATATGTCCACCTCATCAATTAAAAACAAATAACCCAGAAAGGATGTACTCCTAGCATCTAAGTAAATAATGGAGATGGCTAAATGAAGGTTACTAAATCAAGATGAAATACATTTCTAAAGCTGTGTCAGCTGTGCTCTTATGCACAACGAAAGCAAAATTGATCACCTGGTCACAACTCAAGGTTAAAGGTCTGAAACAGAGACTGCTGACACTTAGGTAAATGACGTGTTTAAAATAATAGGGGAAGAGAAGTTTTCACCTGAAAGGAAACAGAAGCATGGAATATATGTGTAAAGAGCAGTGTGATATTGAGAATTATGCAAAGACTTTTTGCTTGCTATATTTTTAATCATTGTGAAGTAATTATAAGTAAAGATAAAAATCCATCTGAAATCAACAGAAAACTTTCAGTGCTTAAGTAGAAATTCAAGTTTCTAAAGAGATGTCCAAATATGTTCTGTACTCCAGTGGTGAGGGAAAAAATCAACTCAAAATATTATTTGTTTTCTGCTTAGGTTCTTTTTGATAAAAGTGTTAGTAGAAATATATTTTGAAGAATATTTATCAACAAATAGTCCTCTTTTTTTTTTTTTTTTCTTTTGAAAGTATGAAAAACAAAGTAATCTATATAACCAAATTCCATCTTTCGTGAATAAGAGAAAAACAATGAGAATCAAGAAATCAATACTACTGAAAAGTGTACTGTGTGGAAGATTTTTCATCTCATACCTCATAAGTACTTAAGACCTAACTCTGTTTGTGGGAATATTAATGATAACATTGCATAGAGGATTGCAAACAACAGAAACAGTTTTTCTGAATGACTCTTCCATTGGAGAAATTATTTTCTTTAAGGCAAGATCCATTTGATGAGGTATAAGTGTAGTTTGATAAAAAACTAACATTGTATTCATACTATGGCAAAACAATCAGTATAAGTCTTATTTCCAGAAACCAGTGAGCTTGAGATAGACAATCTTTTTCTCAGGATTAAGTAAGAATTGTACATCTGACTGAAGTTTTGATTACAGCATGTTCAGATAACTATGCAAATTCCAAATGAAAGCCTGATAGAAATGAGGTTGTCAACAATCTAGAACAACGGATCCTTTCACTCCACTAAAAGGATATCAGTATGATTATTAATTATTATTATTATTATTATTATTAGTTCAGATAAAGCACAGTTGCTGTATATGCTTTTTTACAAATGTTACTTTGCAGTCCGAGATATTTTCATCATCACATCCACTAGAAATAAAACATCTTCATTAGGATTCAAAGATTAATCACCAAGTTGAGCTAGAATTCTCTGTTTGCTTTGAAAAGTTGGTATCCATATGACTGTAAAAATTAAGAAGTCCCATCTCCAGGTTGTCCTGCATTTTATTAAATATTTTAGCCAGAAAGAAACATTAAGAAGGCCTACAGATTAGGAGAACAATTGAAAAACCTCTAAGAAAGGAAATATCTTATTAATTCATTAAGTCAAACTGCTTGTATCTACACTTGTATGACTAGAATTATGGTTCATTAACTTCATTTCTTTATATGAGTTAATTAGCTCAGAGGAGGCCAGAAATTAATTACCAGCTTATATAGTTTGTGCAGAATGGCATTCTGTTTATTTAGCTTCTCCTATTAACTTTTAATCTCTTCAAACAATAAAAGAGGTAATTAGTATTTTATAAACAAAAATGAATGCAACAAAGGCAAACAATTTGCCAAATTGTGATTCCTGTGTGGAACCTGATAGTTGTGTGGATCAAGTCACAGACCTTTTCACTGTTAAGTGTAAGCAAAAGATTAAAAATGAAGGTATTCTTAAGGCAGGGCCATGCAATCCATCATTAAAGAAGAGCTACCTACTAATACCTCACGGAGCAGAAAAAGAAGCCTTAAAAAGTTTCCAGCTGTTTGAAAATAATTGCCCATGTATTCAACTACAGTAACAGTTGTAGCTAGCTTTACTAGAGTACAGAAATAGGGTGATACAAAACAGGAACACCTTATGAAGTGTAGCATATTTAAATAAAGAAATGCAACAAAACATGCTATGTGATTGTGATATAGCCAGAAGGTTATATGTTGCAAGTGTCTCTAGTAATTAACCAGGGTATGTTTCTACACTAAATATAACACATATTAAATTTGTTTAGCAACTTGTAACACAGATAGAAACTTAGATATTCATAACATTTATATTAATCATATTACTTATTTACTGATCTTTAATTGGTAAGTGTATGGTAAACGTACAGTGCAAACATTCATCACCATGTTTTTTTGGTTATATAAGCAAATACACGTCAAGCATGTTACCAAGGAAATATTTCAGGAAATTCTTGATGAGTGTTTAAGGGTTTTATTAGGACTACTTACTCACTTCCCTGCATCTGCTACACCAGGTGCCTTTGTCCACTCCTACAGAACACAGAGAGAGACATAAAAGCCCTCTTTAAAAAAAAAATCTGAAACCACCATGAATTTGAAGTCTGCAATCTTGACACATTCATGGGCTAGAAGAACACTGTGGGTCTCACTTTAGGGTGACACCCTGACTTTCCCTTTGGAAATTGTAGTTTCAAGCCAGATATTGCAAAGCTGAGAATTTCTAGTACTTCTGCATATAGAAAATTTTCAGTAAGGTCATAATCTTACCCTGTCTTACCTTTTGGCTGTGTGGGATTTGTGGAAGCCAAAAGGTAAAATATTGTAGGGTCAGTTATTAAAAACACACCATTTGAGACCTTTTAATTAGCAGGGTAAGTCTCAAAAGCCATTGATTTCAGAACACTACCTCAATGTTTTAGGCAAAGAAACAAAAATCCATTGTTGTGATACGTTTCTATAATTCACCATTTATAAATGAAAATTCCCTACGTACAGAGAAATCAGAGCACTGGTTTCGAGTAAGAAAGGAAGGAAAAGGTACAATGACTATATTAAGTCTTCAGCAGTATGACTTAGTTACTTTATTTTTGCTAAAATCAAGCAATGATTGCTAACATATCAAAATGAAATCCTCTACAATCTTTAAATAGCGAGCAGAGAAGACAGAATACCATATCTGAAGGTATTTGCACAAGGTGAAAAAATGAACACATGGAAGCTTTGTTAGAGTTGCTCAGATCTGAAGGAACATACAAGTCTTCCTTGTGCACAGCAAGGCAACTCCAAAGTTCTACTAAAGTCAACAGAGAAACTCTGGAATTCAAAGAGAAGATTTCCTCCATTTAAATCCCATGTTTTATCTCAGAGCTCTGTCAGAATTCTTTTTCACCTAAGCTAAAAGATAGAATGTCTCTTACTGGCTCTCTTTTATCAGGTACAGTATCAGGACAGAACCTGACGTAAATGAAGAAATCTTTGGAATAAATCATAGGAATCTGTTATAATTTAAAAAACAAAATAAACTCCAACACTCTCCTTTAAATGGCAGAAATGTAGAATCAAATAAGTTTGATTTTTATATAAGTAACAAAAATAAAAGCCAGAGTAAATAATATCATTTTCAAGTCGATAGCAACAAAGAAATGGACTATAAATTTCTCCAGCATGTTAGAAACTGAAGGAATTAGAAAGGATTTCAGGCATTCAGCAAGTTCTGAGGCTGACTGTATCAATGCTTCATAACAGAATATTTCTCACTATCTGTTCACTGTACACAAAGCTCTCCACTGGAATTGTTTAAATCATCACAATTAATTTCAGCCTCTGACAGAAAAAAGGAAATAGAATTTTCCTTTTTTTGGCTGCCTTGTATTTTACTCTGCTTTTGTCTTAAAATCCTCTTGATGTGAAACAGCTGCCATCTTCAACCTGATTAACAGATAGGCATGGGTTCTTTATTGCCAGCATTAGCTTTACAGCACAAATCACACGGCTTCAAAAGGCTGGGGAAACGATCAGACTGCTCACAACTATTACAAATGATTTCAAGCAATTCACTGCTCCTAACTGTTGCTGCCTTTGCATATGATTTTCTCAGATAGTTCATGAATACGCTGACATGTTATGTCAAGTTGATTTCTATAGTTCTGATGAGAAAAAAAACAAAAGCTTTCATCTGAACACAGTCTTTTGTAACTAATAATATTACAAATGTATTTTTTATTTGTTCCTATTGTTTTAATCTACAGATGTTCCGGCATCTGTATGTTTAGGAGAAGGCATCTATATCTTTAGGAGAAGGAAAGTGATCTGTTTTTAATTTTGACATCATTTTTGACTTTTCATGGTAGAATGATAGTGCATATATGGAGAAAAATAGATAATGAAATCTGATGTGGAAGTGCAGGGACTTTCCCTCATTAAAGACAAGTGAGAATTTTTTTGCAGAAGGTCTTGTTTTGTCAGTTCAACATTTGCCATTATTTTCTTCTTCATAATTTTGTCACTGTTCATTACACTTTTAATGAGCATTTTATCTATTCACAGGCTAGTCATTGGTCTGCCAATAACATTCTTAATTTCTTACAATTTCTAATAGGAAATGCCTCAGCCCTTCCTCAATCTCATCTCTGTGAATCAGAATCCTTTTTCTCTTGGTTTAATGCAGTGAATTCCAGTGTCTTCATCTCCTCAGATATCCTATAGCCAAGTTCTCTCTGATCTTTAATGCATTCAAAAGCAGTTTTAAAACTCAGTACATAACCTGCACTTTACTTGCTATTCTCTGCCTCCTACTTCAGATACAGCTGTCACTGTGGCATCATCTACTGCATTTTGAGAATACAGAATCTCTGCCTATTCAACAGAGTCACACTTTCACCTGCAGAATTAGTGATGTTTTCAGCATAATTTTCCTCTTCTAAATGGAATTATTTCCTCTGGCAGTTCCTGTATCTGAAAGCTTCCACCAAATACCCTTACATTACTTATCCCCTTTTCATTTCTGACTAGCTTTACAACTCTAATGTTCTTGCACAGCTTGGCCTCCCTCACTGACCTCAATTCTTTCATTCTTTCATGAAGCTTTCACAGAAATGGATCTCAAACGTCATCATCTTCCACTTCCTTTCTAGCTTAGTTGTCTTTAGATGAATAGCTTGGCTCAATTTATATCTTTTTCTCTAGGCATTTTGCAAGGCTGGAGTTTGTCATGTTCTTCTTTGTTTGTTTTTGCTTCTTTTCCTTTATTTGTCCAGTAATTTTGTAATTTACCTCAACTTTGCATATTTCTTCCAATCCTAATGACCCTATCTCTGTGTTTCCTTTCCTTGTGCCACAGAAATTTTGACCCCCTTACCTTCTCCTTCACAGGCTTCTCTGAGCAGAGGTAGCCACATTTCAAACTGTACCTGCTATTGTGAGCTTCTTCTGTTCATTTGAATTTGTTTTGTAGTCAGATTAAATTCTTTGCAAACCAGTTGCTTTACTCCTCAAGACTGAATGACAACTTCACTCATACGTATCACTGGCTTACAATGCACTTTGCTGAACTATTTGAGAAAAACACTAGACAATCCCTTGATAAATGTCCACATAAACATGGAAATGCAAAGCTGCTTCAGTCACTTGTCGCCCTTATGAAGCCTCACCTTGTGCATTATGTAACACTTCCTCTGTGCCCCTCTTCAGTTTGTGAATTCAGTGCTATAACTATATTGCAACCCACATGATCCTGTCATCTATTATTCCTCCATGGATCAATTTTATTATTATTATTATTTTTCATTTACTACTGAAATACCTTCTGCTTTTTCGTCATCTCTTCCAAACTTGCAGATTGACACTTTGCTGCTGCTTCTGCACTTATAGTTCACAACTGTCTAGCCAACTTCCTCAGACTGACTGACTCCATCCCTTTCTGAAATGCAGCAGTAACCCAATCTGTAATCAGCATTCTGCAGCCTAGTCCTGCATGCTTTTTTTGCTTACTATTTCCTATCCTTTATGTCTCTCTTAACATTCTGTTCCTATCATTTTTCACTATAACCTTCTATAGCTTTGTCCATGTTTGTAACTCTTTTGCAGGTTGCTTGTATGAGTGATGAGTTACAAAATTACAGCATACTCTACTGCACTATTAGAGCATGACATAGGTCATCTTCCTTGCTATCATGAAATCTGGTGACACATTTTGGACACTTGTGTGACCACAAGCCTTATCGTGTCAATGGATATGAAGATAAACTCGACCATTTATACATCCCTTATTGATTTATCAACCCAACTATGGCACCTTTGAAGATAGATAATAAGCTTTTAAAATCACAGGTATCACTTTTGAAATATTTTCAAAGGGAATAATTTACTTTCAAAATTGAATCTGCATGACTGTTTCTATTTGACAGATTTTTACACTGACCTGCAATTTCATCGTTGTCTATTCTTAAAAATCCTTCTTCCATAGTCATCAATGAATAGTATATTTTCTGAGGCCAACAAGTCTTTGCTGGATAACAGTTGAGGAATTTTTTTGCAAGTTCTATAAAGTACTTGCACCATCTTTCCCTCATAAGAATGTTTCTGGTATTATTTTAAATAAAGACATATTTCCAGTGGCTTTTTTTTTTTCTTTCCCCTTCTAAGAGGGATTTAAAAATCCCTCTTAAAAAATGCCTTATCATAAATCCACCAAATAAATGAAAGCACATTAATCCAACCCAACCCTCCTGCTTGCATCCAACCATCTCATTAAATTTTTTGTCTCGTCTTTTATTATTACTACATACCAACATCCTCGTGAAGTTCATATAGCCATGATGGTATTCATCATGGTACCATACCTCTGAGGAGAGGAAATGATCATTCTTCCTCCCCCCACATTCTTACTATTGACCAAGGTTATTCTCTTTATCATGTGCAGATTTTATTGAGTGATGCCAAGTGAGATGAATAGAAGCAAATAATGACAGTGCTGCAGTGATGAAATGAGAGACAGAGGTCGTCTAGGTTTTATACTGAACAAATTGAGTCACATCCACTTCTCATCCATTATTTAGGGGTGATTGGGCAGGCTTGGCTTCTATAGATTTGATAATCATTCAGATGTCCATATTAAATATGTAACATAAATTTCTCATTTGGCTGTCGATGACTTGTCACTGCAAAACAACAATGCATAAAAAGGGCTATAATGTATGGATTCTCAGAAATACTTGACATAAATAAATATGTAAAAGGCAGATAATAAAATCTGTTTCTGTCTGCCTGCCAGCTAGCCTTCATGTCAGACTGGACAGACCCATCTAATACTGTGATTTTATGCAGCTGTATCCTATGAATATTGGCCTGCACACTAGAGATTAAAGCACAGCAGATGTTTCTCTGCAGGCTAACAAATATATCACCCCTGATAACGAATGACAAATGTTGTTCCATATTGTGTCAGACAAAACCAGGGCTCTTGTAAAACAAGTGTTACAGCTGGAATAGGATATTTTAACACAGTTACCTAAGGAGTAGACAAACAGACAGTTGTCTGCTCAAAGGTAGCAGGATCCTAACCTGCAGAGATGCAGGCATTGCAGCAATCAAGTGTTCAGGAGAATAGGGGAAAAAAAATCAAGTAATGTGAAATATTCATGTTTTCCTTTATATTTTGGTTAGATTTTTGGTTGTGATCTTCTCATAGATCATCTATAACTGTCTAACAATGTTTCTTGTTTACAGTGACATAGTAGAGAGTAAAACAGTGTGGAGAGAAGGTATGTGAGGGTTGAAGTTATGCAGAAAGTCCAAATGATGAGCCTATTACATTTATTATCCTTCAATCCCATAATGTCCCAGTGGATTCCATGAGGTGGAAAGATTAATGTAAGCAGAGAAGGAAGAACAAAAATAGCCTGACTGTTATGAGGTACTATAATGTGGCTAATTAGTGCACTGTTATTTACAATCATTTTATTTGGGTCATTTTTTCCCCCTTGCACATATTAGTGACATGTGTGGTCAGCATCATGTCTGATCAGTATTTCTTGGCAGGGTGGATGTAATAGTAAGTTCTCCCTCTTTATCTAATTGTCTGTTAATTCAGTATCCTTTATTTGTTCTCTCACAAAAATAACCTTCACATGAGACAATACTCTTGAAAACTCAGCAATTAAGGAAGATGGGATCGTATTTTGATGATCAGAATATGTGTAAATTTCAGCTGCTGTACTTTCTGAATGTATTCCATTAGCATATTTTCCTTAGCTTTCAAGTTGTCATTTGTCCACTGAACGAAGTACTAAAATAAATTTGTTTTACTGCTGGCAGAGACAACTGAGGAAAAAGGCAATCCAGCAACATGGCAACTTTCAATCACTTCCTGACTTGTTAATGAACTTTTTTTTCCCTTTTCTAACCGAGACTTTGCTTTTGAGCTACGGTGTTTTCCCCAAGCCATTTTATACAATGAGATGGTAACAGTTGTTTGTCTGATAAAGCACGTACTATTTAGAACACAGATGTTTGATTATTATTTATTTCTCTCTGAAGCCCGCTAATTCAGTCCCAAATGACCTTTTTTTTTCCTTTTGCTTAAATTTAATTTGGAATGTATGTTGTTGGTAAGTGACAGATAGTTTAATTATTAATAGGATCCCGCAATGCGATGCAGTATAGTTTTAAAGTCATCTGGGGCCAAAACAACACTACTTCTTTCCTTCCTTATGCTTCTGGGATTCCTTGAAGAATACAAAGGTAATTACAAAACTCATGACAAATCTGTATCTATTATGTCCTTTCCTCAACATTTGTGCTTGCCTATGGTTTTACAAAGAACCATTCTTACTATGAAATGGTAATGAATCAGGAGAGATTTCTGGTATGGTTGCTTTCTTGAGAGGATGGGTTATCTGGGGAGTAAGAGGAGGGGGAGAATGGAGTAAGAGAGAAAAGAGAGGAGGGGGGTTGATGCGCTGAGTACCCATGCTGTAACATATGATGCTGAGACAAAGCTGGACACACTCCGAGCCCTGCTGAAGGAAAGTGACCCGATGAGATCTGGTCACTGTCACAGGGAAATATGAGGGGAAAAAAATGAGGCAGAAGCTACTGGAATAATGGACAATAATATCTTCAAATGAACCCCCTAGAGAGGTTTTTAACTATACTGATGAGTTATATCTTCTAAGGTTCTGAAGTGCCCAAACTGCAACCCAAGATTAGATATGAGTCTAAACCTGGATGATGTGTTTAGACATAGAAATTGAGGTTCACTCCTAATCCTAAATTTATGGATGGCTCGCAGAGCTTTCAAGGGAAAGAGCGGGGATACACGGGGACTTTTCAACTTCAAAATTGACTATAAAATGTGAATTAAAATAAACATTATGAAATAAAAGGCCCTACAGGACATAAAGAGATAAGTATCAGTTATGATCTCAGTGAATTTTAAGGGGGTGTTTGATAGGCTGTAAAGGTGAGGTAAATGCCCAGAGCTGTGGAGTTAAACATGAAGGATGGAAGTTGGTTGGTGAAATATTACTGGCATGTCATTCCCCCAAAAAACTGTATGAAGATGAATGATCATGCAAATCTCAAGAGAACTACAGTTTAATCTCAGGGAACTATATTAAGCTACATAAACAAAATTTCTTGCTTATATAATATGTTTTAAAACCTTGCTATAAACACATTAAGGTACGAGAGAATAAACCAAGGAAGACAAACATGGAAGAAAATGCAGTCATTTCATAACTCTATCCCTAGTCCAACATGTGAGCACAGAATTCAGTGGAGTCTCATAAGAGATTGAGACCCACAACAGAACCTCTCAGTATGCTGGTGTTTGTAAATAAGCATGGTAATAACCAGTGCACAGACAGATGTCAAGACCTGTCTATGAAAGATCATATATTCACGGGAAGTTATCTGTGATTTTCAATAAATAAATACAGATTTTCAAAAATTTTTTATTAATTTTTTTGAAAACATATGGAGAGCAGAGCAAAGTACGAAACTAAAAAACTAACCAATGATATAACAATAATAATAGTAAATGTAAACAAGAATACAATAGTACCTTCCAAGACAAATCTTTCTATGATTCACAGGTTAACTACTGATAGAATGAGAAGTAATGTCCTCAAGTTGTGCCAGGGAAAGTTCAAGTTGGATAATTATTCTTTGAAAGAGTGGTCAAGCATTGGAACAGTCATTTCATGGAAGTCGTGGAGTCACCACCCCTGGAGGTGTTCAAGAAGTGTGTAGATGTGGCACTTAGGAACCTGGTTTAGTGGGCATGTAGCAATGGGTTGACAGTTGGACTTGATGATCTTTTCCAACATAAATAATTCCTTGATTCTATGAATATTCTTATACACACAACTATATATATATATATAAAGTAAAAATAACAAGCCTCAGATGTAATGTTAAACTATTTCTAGTCCTCACAACAATTATTTTACATTCTATGGCTTTGCTTATTACAGCATCATACCGATAGTTTATACATCAGCTTCACTGTTTTAATGTGGGAATGTACTCAAGACGAGTTGAATCTTGGGAGAAATCATACACCACCATAGTCTACACTTATGTGTAAGCACATAGGTTGCTTACACCAAGTGTAAGCAAGATCAGAGAATTCTTTCTGAGATTTCTGTCTCTTATACTTTGCCATTCTTCTATAGAGCTTCTAATGTCATTATTTCTTGGGATTGATTCATGGGGGAGAACTCTCAAAAAACAAGACCACAAAACCCATAAAATGGACTGTATCTCCCATGAAGATGCAGCCCAGGTTCCCATTTCCAAACAATGGTACAAAATCCCTTGACTACTCTGGGGCTTTGACCCCATAGTCTCATAAAGGATTGTTTCACAAGAGTGGGGCAATAGTTTGTCTACAGACTCATTGGCAAAGGACACAGGATATTGATGCTCCCATGGCACAGCCCTTTCTCTTCAGAATGCTTTTGGCTCAAAGTTCTCACATGGGATTGCTCTCTTTCTGCTTAGAACATAATTGGCAGAAAGATAGGCATTACCATCAACCTCCAGCAATATCTTGCTCCCAGAAGGTCTGAATTCATTCGTAGGGCTTCTTTGCAATGAAGCAATTTTTCTGCCTTTAAAGAAAACCCCATCACGCACAATTCAGCTGGGAGGGATCCCAAAGAAAAAAAAAATTGTACTAGATGGGGCCAAATTCTTTCCCATTATGCAGCAAAGGCTATCAAACCTTCCTGAATTTAGTGTGAATGTACATCATGTTCACTGCCACACAGGAGATGAATAATTGAAATTACTCCTAAAAGCAATACTAAGCAATAGGGAAGACTGTAGAAAATAGAAGAAAGTAGGTGAGCTTCATTTTGGAATATGTACTTTTTCCCAAAGGCTGCAGTTGAAATGATGAGACTTGAAAATCTATTATTACTAATACAGATTTCTGATACAGTTTATTTTTAGTTCAAAAGCTGCTTCAAAATTATGATACTTTTAAAACAACCCTTCCCCTCATAACAAGTCTCATCTCTAACCTTCATGAATAAAGAACTTCATCATCTAGGTGTAATTAACTTGAACTCGTACATCCGGTAAGAGCTCTTTACTACAACAGCAAAAATATATATATAATAAAAAAACCAAAGTTGACCAGGAATGTTTTTTCCCTCATAAGAGACAAAACAACTGGTGGGAGTGAAGAGACACTCAGCAGCAATTACATTAGATTCTCTGAAATGGCAACAGTTAACAATGAACCACATGCCAAACTGCAGTTATACAAGCATTTCTTACCCTAAAAATAAACAGTGGCAATCACAAACGCTGCTGTTGGTTTTTTTGCCTCTGACATATACTTATTTTTTAACAGTTCATCATTTATGTTTGAGAAAATAAACGATGACTGTTACGCTTTCAGGATTAAGTTTATTATATTTGTTGTTTTATATCTTCTAATTAAGTGCCTGACTTCCCATTTTTCTAGAAGACAGCATTCCTTTAATTCCATTGAGCTGAGAGTAAATTTTACACACAAAACATTCAAAAGGGTATTCTTTATGTGTTTCTATGAAGTGGAAAATTTATAAACCTTCTTCTGAACTAATATTAGAGAGATTGTCTGTGTACTTTCATATTTCTGTGAGAGATGCCTTAAATATGATAATCATGTTTGGCCCATTTTCATGAAGTCCAACACCATCTGAATACATAGAATTTGCCCTAAATAAGCATCTTGACCCTAGGCACGACTCTTAGGCAGGCTCTTTCAGTGGTCTCCAGTGACAGGACAAGGGGAAATAGGCCCAAACTGGAACACAGGAAGTTTCATACAAACATGAGGAAAAACTTTTTTACTGTGGGGGTGACAGAGCACTGGAACAGGCTGCCCAAATAGCTTGCAGAGTCTCCTCATACTCAAATACTCAAAACCCACTTGGATGCTTTCCTGTGCAACCTACTGTAGGGAATCTGCTTTAGCAGAGGGTTTAGACTCAGTGTTTTCCAGATACTCCTTCCAACCCCTACAAATCTGTGTGATTCACAGTGACTGCTGGTCTAGCAGTTGCAACCTGCAACACAGTTGCTAAAACTACGTCTCTTGAATATCATTAACAAATGTCCAAAAATTCTCATTTTCTTCCTAGATGGAATTAATCTGGGAAAAAGGGACAAATTGAAGAAATCTTGTCCTTGGTCACTCTAGTCAATAGAGAACATAGTTGCACAGCATCTTTCACCTTTTCAGAATCCATGGGGTTGCACAGATAGAACATCATGCTGCCATTTAGCATCCACCCTTCTATAGCCAGCACTAAGGAGTCAAGTGATCTTTGGATGAAGAGGCCATTGAGCACACACAACCATTTGCTACAGCAACAGAAACTGTTGAAACTGTTCAAGTCATTATCCACCACTTTGACCAGATCACAGAATCACAGATTCTACACTGCTCCTCAGCTTCATCCCTGGGAAGGTAATGGAGTAGCTTATTCTGAATATTATCAAGTAAGTGGAAGAAAAGAAAGTTACTGGGAGTAGTCATCAGGGATTCACCAAATGGAAATCATGCCTGACCAATCTGGTATCCTTCAGTGATATAATCACTGGCAGGGTAGATGAGGGAAAGAGTAGTGAATGTAGTGTATTCTGACTTCAGCAAGGCTTTTGACACTGTCTCCCATAACAACATTGTAGGTGAGCTTAGGAATAGATGTGGAATAGATGAGTGGCCAGTGATGTGGTTTGAGAACTGGCTGACTCAGAGAGTTGTCATCAGTGGTACAGTCTCTACCTGGAGGCCTGTAGGGAGCATTGTTCCCAAGGAGTTGATACTGGGTCCAGTCTTGTTCAACATCTTCATCAATTACCTGAATGAAAGGGTAGAGTTCACACTCAGCAAGTTTGCTGGTAATACAAAGCTGGGAGATGTACATCAGAAGGCTGTGCTGCCATTCACTGAAACCTGAACAGGCTGAAGAGTTGGGTGGAGAGGAATTTTATGAGGTTCCACAAGGGCAAGTGTAGAGTCCTACATCTGGGGAGGAACGACCGCACATATCAGCATAGGTTAGATGCTGACCTGTTACAAAGGAGCTCTGCAGAGACAGACCTGAGTGTCCTGGTGGACAATAAAAATTGATTATGAGCCAGCAGCGTGCCTCTATGGCCAGGAAGGCCAAAGGTACCCTGGGGTGCATTAAAAAGAGTATGGCCAGCAGTCAAGGGAAGTGATCCTGTCCCTCTACTCTGACATGGTGAGGTCACATCTGGAGTACTCTGAACCAGTTCTGGGCTCCTCTGTTCAAAAAGGACAGAAATCTTCCAGCGAGAGTCCAGCAGAGGACTGGAAAGAAGATTAGGGGCCTGAAGCACCTCTTGTTCAAGGAATGGCTGAGAGACCTGAGGCAGTTTAGTCTGGAGAAAAGAATACTGAGAGGAGATCTTACAAGCATTTAAAAATATCTAGAGTACTGGAATCAAGTGGATGGGGACAGGCTCTTCTCAATGGTGTGCAGCAACAGAGCAAGAGTCAATGAGCACAAGTTGGAACATAGTAAGTGATATGAACTTTTTTTCTTCATTATGAAGAAAACAATCCTTACATTGAGGATGACAGAGCACTGCTACAAGATGACGAGATGTTGTGGAGGCTCCTCTGGAGACATTAAAAACCTGCCTGGATCCTTTTCTGTGTAACCTACTGTGGGAAACCCAGCTACAGCAGGGGGGTTGAACTTGATCTCCAGAAGTTCCTACTAAACCTACTAAGAATTTCTTTGATGTGAAGTCATTATCTACCACCTGGGGTAGATCCAGTAGGTCAAATAGAGATTCAGTGTCAATGGATATTAGGTCATTGAAGTCCATAATGATAACTTTGGGGGTATTTTTAGTAATATAGTTGTCAGAGGTGCATACGTCAATATTAGAAATCATCTGATAAATTGCAGGAAGTTTTTTTCTGAAAATTCTTTAATATAAAACTTTTTGTTCTTTTATACTCTTTCCAAAGAAATATAACCAAAATGAAGGCAGAAAGCTATAAAATCTAAACTCACAGGCATTTTTACACTCATTGTTGTGAAGTACACTGAATCAAAAGTGCAGAAAATGAATGTGCAAGCCATATTAGGGAAAATGCTACTGTAGTAAAATAACATTTTTTTTCCCATCTAGATATCTAAATGGCTTTTTAAAGACGTTGAAACAATATCTAAGAGAAAGGACTTATACTTGTCCATAAAGGAGGACATAAAACTCCTAATGCTCAAAGTGAGAAAATAAAAATGCCAACAAGTAAACAATAAACAGTTAAAAAATACAATAAACAAAAACCAACATCAAAAATCAACCAGTCCAAACCTTACAGTCATATCACTTCCTTCAGCTGGAAAGAAATCAACACAAACACCGCTCTTCTGTCACACCGTCTAAATGTAAACCAATGTACAGTAAACAAAACTCAATTTAGTCGAAGATGAAAAAAAAATAATAATCACACAAAGAGTGGAAATTTGTACGAAGCTCATATTCAATCTTCTGTGTTCTACTGCTTAGTGTCCCTGTTCTCCTACCCAAATCAATTAAGATGGACACTATATTTCTCCCTTCCTTTTTCGGTCAAAGAATCTTGGCACAACCAGCACAAACAAACTTTGCTAACAGCTTTAAACTTGGAAGGCCCGCTTTTTAAATATTTGCCGCTACATAATTGAAACAGCTGTTTTAATGAGATACCTACTGTCATCATTTTACCCTGGCTGAGCTGGGTGACAACAAAGCAGTAATAACGAATTCAATAATAATTAACTCGGGTCATCTGCTCATCTGTCATGGCTCATCAGCTTTAGGGAGAAAAATCCCAGTGAACTTCTCTCTTTTGTGAGCTTTCCAAAACTCTGCAATAAAATGCTTAGAGAGGACTCTAGGTAGCCCTTCAAAAGTTCTAAGCAAACTGGTAAGTAGGTTAATTAAATTTTATGCATGTTTAGATGCTAATGATTACATTCCAAACATTACAGTGTAATCTGTTATGGAATGATGTCATGCAAGCAGTGGTTTTTAGTGCCTAACACATTTCCATCCTGATGTGGAGTAGCTCTGGATCATTTATCGGAGGGCAGGAAGTTGACAGTGGTGGTTCAGAGCAAGGTTTTACATTCAGATCCTCTCCTTGTCTGTTGAATTTTAAGCAGGGAAGTTACAGAAAACCACTGATTTTATGCCTACTACTACATCACAGAGGGTGATCCAACATACCCAAGACAAGTTTTCTTAGCTGCACTGTAAATAAATATTTATAATAGGAATGCTGGGAAAGCAATAAGGATGGCATTCCTCCCAAATTGCTCTTCTCCCAAAAGAAAAATATTTTGGGACTCACCCAGAGGTAGGTTCTTTTCATAATTATTTTTCCCTTCTCCATAAAGGCGAAAAGATTTTTTTAGAGATTAAATAGTTGAAAATTAACATTCCATGAGAAAGCAAAGTACATACATTTAAGATTTTTCTTTCCTTTTTTTTTTTTTCATTTTAGTTTTTGTAAAATCCTTTGAAGAATAAAATGAATATATAATATGTTTGAACATGGATGTTATTCCTTTTTGTGTGAGGAAAAAAAGATGGAATTTATTGCTATGATAGGTCATTTTGGTTTGGTTTAGTTTTACTTAATTTGGTTCAATTTATGAATATTCCTTCTTTAAAAATATATCATGGGACAGATACAGTGCAAGCTTCTAAGCTCATTTTTCTTTCAGTGGAACTTGACTATGCTTATCAAATGATAAGAGATATGTGATGGTTGTTTCATAGTTAATTTGTAACTGTATATTAAAACTTTCAAAAGAATGCCCTTCAAAAATTTCCAGTGGAACAAATATATTCCCTGTTATATTTGTTAATTGTATGACTGACTCAGTTATGTGGAAAGGAATTTTCCATGTTTTGTTTTAAAAGTATCAGTAACAGGGATCAGATGTATCATCAGAATCCTTTCAACTCACTGGCTGAAATCACAGTAAGACTTTTACAAATGCAGTGGAACAGACAAGGAGGCAACTTATCAAGTCGTTATTACAGGCATCACCAATACATGTCATCTAATCAGAGATCAAAAATTTCTGGCATGTCTGAATTCATGAGAGTTCCATTGTTATCACACTCTGCATATTTTCATAAAATCTGACGTAGCCAAAAATATTGCTATTGAATACTAAACTTATTCACTTCTCAAGAATAACAAGAAATGAAGCCTAATTTAATTACCATATGATTTTTTTTTCTAGCCATAATTATTAAATAAATAATATTAATTAAGCTACTTCTGAATAACAGCCAATATACCTTCTGGAGGAAGAAGTGTTTCACAAATATCTAAGAAATTCTTTCTGAGAATATTTTTTTCAAAATAAAAAGACAGGAGAATAAATTTCGGAATTAAGCAGTATGGATTCTTTGTTTCATAAATAAATAGCAGGCTTATATCTGTGCTGCTCAGCAAAAGCACATAAATAGAAGGAAAATATTACAGTAGCAATACATCCAGAGCAAAGGCTTTTGAAAATGGGCACAATGTCTACATATAATGCTGTACATTGTGCACAGCTGACCAAAAATGTACTGCAGATAGCAAGCATGAAATTTGACCAACAATGTACAGAGAATATTAAGTGCCTGTTTTGAAATAAACTAATTTCATTTTCAAATACTAATTGACTTCAAAAAGCGTTTTGAGTGCAAAAACATAACGTACATTTAATTTGTTTTCTCTATAAAAGAGTCATTGCCTATTTTAAGCAAAATATCTACACAAATATTAATTTACATTTCACATTTTTTCCATATTAGTTCAGATGATTCAGGGTAGAGTGGAAGAAATTAAGAAAACTGTCTTTTTTAAAAATTTCTTTTCATTTTTTAGTGTTATACATATGCAAATGAGAATTTGTGATAAACTTTTACCATTGGTTGGCATTTGTGGGATAAAATTCTGCATTCTCCTCAGCTATTTAAAAAGCAAAGCAAAACAAAACAAGCAAAAAACAACAACAACATTTTTTTCAGAGGATAAAAATTTTGAAGGAAAAAAATCTGTTGAAATATGTAATCTAACTTCATATATTCTGTGAGTATTTATCAGCTCTAGTAAAACCATCTTAAGTCAAAAAAGAGTTACATTTCTGCTGGAAAGTGCAGTTCTCAGTGACTGAGAGCATACACCAAAAGCGGTGCATTGTACCAACTCAGTTTCACCAAGTAAATAATTAAACTTTTGAGTAAGTAGCTAGATTTTCATAGAGTAGAATTAAAGATAACTCAGAATTTTTTTACATAGCGTCTGCATATTCTTTGAGGAATCACGAGTCTTAGTCCTTATTCTAAATTTAAGACAACTATCGCATAGTTAAGAGTTTCATTTTGCAATGTCATAAATAAATAAGTAGGACAAGCACCAATAAAAATGCTTTTCTTACCATGAAACAGGCTAAAAATGCTTAAGACTTCTGTTTTGTTCATTACAGGGTTAGTGGAGTGTCTGGAAGTCAGACTATCCCCAGTTTAAGAGTATCTATGTGTGCCAAAGCGTATTGGTGTACTGCAGTTGCTTCTCTGCAGTTCCCAAGACATATGATTGATCATCAGACTTTTGAAATGTTTAAAATTCTGTCTCTTACTAATTTTTCATTCTTCTCTTTCCCTATTATGTCAGTGAGTAGACTGTGTGAAGCGATGACACCTACACACAAGTATACCTGTGTGGTTAGATGGCTATCACACTTCTAAGGGCTGTATATAGGAAAACTTAATCTTTTTGAGATCCCCTTTCATTTCAGGATCACAGACATTTCCGTATATAAAGCCTCATAGTTTTCACATTTCATTGCATCAGATGCTGATTTTTATTTTATGCTGAAGATGTACAAACTGATGCATAGCTGACAATCAGTCACAAGCTAAAATCACTTAAGTCAGAAAAAATCCAGGGAAGAAAAACATCATCTGCGAGAGACTCTAATTTCTGGAACAATGTTTACAAGTTGAAGAGAATACACACTGCTAATAGAAGAGAGTAATCATTTCTTGAAAACCAGCAAACCAACAATTTTCTGTCAATAAATTTGGCATGTTTTTTACCAACTGGTCAGGCTCTACCTCAGGGAAGACCAATTGCTTTATGTGTAGTTTCAGGCAAAATGAGGAACACAAAACTCTGCAGTATGAGAGACAGGTGTGGGACAAAGACTGTAGGAGGCACGGTCCTGGGGGGGTCATCGGGTTTGAACAGCCAAATTAAGAAAGTACAAAGCGCATTGCAAAGCCTGACTGATGGTTGGGCTCCATAGGAAGCAGGAACTCAAGACAAACTTGGAGAAAAGTGAAAAATGGCTGTCTCTAGAAGTGCAAAATATCTCTGCTTTAAGTCTTCACAAAGTTTATGTGACTCATCAGTGCTTTTCATAAAGTCCTGCTGACATTCCTCAGCTGATGATGCTGTTTCCATTCTGTTTTGTTTTTGATAGATGTGTTTTATTACTGTGCTATGCCAGAAACAAGAGAATAAATAAGTCCTATTGTGGTATGCTATTACTTTTAGACTCATGAGCGGCCACCACATGGGCAAACAGATCCTGTGTCCCAGGACTGACAAATGGAAACTAGAATTTACTCTTCTCACTTCTCTTTTTCAGTCCCTTCCCTTTTTCATAAACAAATTAAATGACCCACATTCAGCCTTGATTGACTGGGGTTCATTGCCTCAGTCTTCAGCCCAATCTAATGGCTTAAGGTGTTGAAAGTTGTGTAAATGTTATGGGTTTTTTTGTTTTGTTTTGTTTTGTTGTGTCAGAGCTATTAGACCCGGTCTGCTGCCAGGAGTATTCTCACAAAAATGACACATAGATAACAGTTAGTTGGACGGTTGAATCATCTCAAAGATGTGACAATTTCGCATATAATTTCTGACACTAAAGACTGAGTTACCTTCTTCCCTCGTATAATACACACACTCAAACAAACAATAAAACAGAAATTAGTCAACCTTGACAACTTCCAATAACTTCTTTCTTTCATTGTCAAAAAATTGGTATTCCTTATTCATTTTAAAAAGTCTATGTGATTACTGCCAATAAATATTCACACTAGAAAGAATTGCTAGCATTTATAAAGTTACTGTAGTCCATAAGGAATTCCAGGTGTATGAAAAATACATTGTATATAACTGAGAATTTCATTCCAGATTATTTCTGTTTGTAGCAGTATAAAATACAGTTCATACACAGTAATATAAACACCAGATATTTGATGAAAAAATACTTAAATACAGGATAATCTGTTTGTAGTAGTGATTACCATGAAGATTCTTGGACTTTAATTGCATACATTTTATCTTTTATATTATTTGTGGACATAACTGTGCTGAGAAGGACCATCCCTCTACTCAGCAACAGGAAGAGTAGTTATTGTTGTAGAAAATGTGCATGTGTGTTGATAAACTGAAGACTGGCAACACTTTCAATAATCTTCCACACAAAGTACTCATAAAGTTTAGACTAGGAAAGTTCACACATTATCTTAACTTTTTCTTAGTATGAGATAGAAGTTTCTGACTGGATATGAGATTTGAAATGATCTTCTATATGAAAACAGTTCTGTATTCTGTAGTACAATGTATTCAGATGGTAGTGTGCAGGTAGTGCTCACCTTTATTTCCTGTAACACAGCAACAACTACAGTAGTTTAAAATAGAGTGAAATGGAAAAGAAAAAAGAAAAAAAAGAAAAAAAGATGCATGCAGTTATTCAGATTTAAGTCCTGACATCCAATTTAAGGCATTTCTCATCTGGAACTTTTTGGTCAGGTAGTGCTAGAACAAAAACATCACATAATCACAGCTTCTGCATTGCTTCTGTGCAGACGTTGAGTGCAGCTCCCATTTAAACAGCACAGAACATGAGCTGTTCCTGTTCAAAAAATAATACGTTCATTGAGAATTTACAATTTCCCTTGTCATTTTAAAGGGTGTCCTTTTTATAAGTCCAATGGTGCAATCCGTTTACTTTTCTTAGTAATTAATTATTCCTGAAAATACACAGCTTTCAAATTTTGTACTCATGTCAAGACTTCCAAGAGAAATTTTGGCAAAATCTTGAATTATTTTCAGTCTGATGAAGGAAGAGACATGCTTTTGCTCTCAAACAGCTTTCACACTTTTCTATATTGCAGAGAAATTAGGGTTGTTTCTTAAAGAAAAGATTTAGCTCTTTGTATGGATATAGATAGCTGACAAGCCCAAAACTGCAAGTATTCCTCCCACAGACAGCAGTGCTGTAAGTGCTACACATCTGTGAAAAGCCAAGTTCCACTGCCTCATCTTGTTAAGACTGTCTCTGGCCCTTGCTGAAGATCTTTATGATTTCTAAAGAGCAGAAAGAATTTCCTAGGCAATATCCACTAACAAAGCTATTTTTCATGTAAAGGAAAAGATCCAAAGCACACTGAAATCAATGTGAAATTTTACTATTTCATCAGCACCAATCTCTGGTTCTTTTCTGGGTAGGCAAAGTGCAAAAGCATTTTCTAGTGCTAGGCATGATTTCCCATTTCATTTTACAAAGAATGCGTAGACATTGGAATCCTTTACTATTGAAGTCAACAGAAGTCAACAGCTCAGACTGGAGGTTAGGAAAATCTCATTAATGTGAGGGTGGTCAGACACTGCAACAGAAAAGTGCTTGATGTCCCAAGCCTGTCAGTGTTCAAGGCACATTTGGACAACGTCCTCATTAATATTCTTTAACATTTGGTTAGACTTAAAGAGGTCAGGCAGTTGGATTGAATGATATTTGAAGGTGCTTTCAGACCGAACTGTTCTGTTCCATTCTTTTCTTCTCCATTCCATTCCATTCCATTCCATTCCATTCCATTCCATTCCATTCCATTCCATTCCATTCCATTAATAATTGACAACTTTTAAGAGATGCACTTTACTGAGTTGTTTAATTCTTGATTTAGATTCTTTTGGTACTTCTTTCATTTCTAAGAGTCATTTAGATGACTTAGTAGTCAATAGATGATTCCTAACTATAGTGGTACGACTATTATCCATTGACACATGGAGCTGTAAGTTATATTTCTTATACTCATTAAGCACAGTAAGAAATATTTTTTATTATTGCTCTGAAAAGATGTTTTTTACCTAGAGAAAAGGCAAAAACCTGACAATAGCTGAAAGAGTAATGAGTTCTTTCTAACTCTACTCTTATGTCGGTGTACTGTATCACCAGTTGTTCCATGTTCCGAAATTCAGTTCTGTGCAACTAGAAAAATGTCAAGAATTGAACAGAATTGAATAAATTAAAACTCAGCTTCACTCTTACACACTGTCTTCATCTCATGTGTGGTGAGCACCAGCATGATTAGATTCATTACCAAAACGTAAATTTGATACAATTCAACAAACCATTCTTGTCCTGCCAATGCATATATGCCTATGATTACTTCCAGTGGTATTTAACTCAAAAACAGGATAAATTCTTACACAGAAAACAACCAGATTTGTTCATACTATATATATTGAATCACTGAGACCTGATTAGATGGATTTGCAAAAGTATGAGGTCTGCTTGAAAGTAATGTTTCCTATTTTATTTCGTTGGCCCATCAGGTCAGTGGTGGATGTTAGGTGGTATAGCAGCAGAGGTTGAACATTTCTGTCAATATTCCATTACATTTTGCTGCTGTGTGTCAGATGGCAGCAGAGGGCAGTCTGACAAAGTGGTGTCTGAAATGGAAGTACATATGAAGACAAGTGTCGGTGAATTCCTGCATGCAGAAAAAATGGCACCCACTGACACTGTGGATGCTTGCTGAACATTTATGGTGATCAAACAGTGAAGGTTAGCACAGGAAGTGGTGATTGATGTGTTTCAGCAGTGGCAACAGCAATGTGAAAGACAAGGCATGTTTTGAATGGCCATGCACAACTGTCACACCACAAAATGTAGAGAGTGGCAATCAGTTCATCTGTGCAAACTGGTTAATGGTTGTGACTATTTAACAACTAGCATTTTGAGAATTGGCTCAATTAAATAGCGCTTTTGTGTTCTTTGTATCTGTTGTAGTTTCCACTGAAATAAATAGGAGACATTACTATCAGAATTTAGAAGCTGAAAAGAGCAAAGGGATTTGTTTCCTCCCTGTAATAAGGTACATGAGGCAAGCAAGTCATGACTTTACAGAAAAGTAGCCCCACCATTCCTTCTGAAAGGAATGGATAAATGCAGAAACAGAAGAGTAATCAGTGCATCACTAATAGGTCAAATAATCTGCATTAGGACTAAGGCACATCTAGGCATTAAAATCATGCAGCTGAAGGTATCTGCAAAATAGCCTCCCACAATCTCTTACAATTTTCTATGATTTCCCTGTTGCCTGCAAGCCATGACATGTACCTTTATGGAAAACTATGTTATTAAATGAATATGAATGACAGAAAAACTGAAATGTGCAGAAGTGCAATTTGTAACTGAACATCTCTTGTCATTAGTGTAACTAGTTGCACTGTCGTGGCACTTCCTCTGATCCACCAGCTGGAATGATAGTGACCTGGAATTGGATGTTTGAGCAGCAGGGTTAGGCGGAAAGAATAGCTCTGGAATATAGCTTTGGGACAGAGAGCTGGGGACAGCATGGAGAGCAGGACATGACGGGCTTCAAAGATGGAGAAGTCTTGAAGAGAGATTTAGATAAGTTAGAGAGCTGGGAAATCAGCAACTACATGAAAATTAATACAAGTACTGGATTCTGTACCTGGAAAGGGATTCTGTACCAGGGAAAGTCCTGGCTATATGTACATACAGGGATGAAACACTTGGAAGCACCTTCCAACTTGAGATATGCTATGATTCTATGATTCTGTGATCTACCATGCCTGTGATCCTCTCTAAACCACAGTGTAAATAAATGTGCTGACTATGCTCACCTTTCCAGTGGTTCAAGAATTTGAACTAATGACTTGTATCATGCTTTGGGACCACATGTATAAAAATAGAAAACAGAAAAACAAATGATATTCATGTATATATGTATAAGACCCTTTGCATATCATGATGTAATCTTCTCGTAATCTGGTATTGGCTAGAAATTCTGTTGGATTTAATTTAACATAATAAACATATTCGGAATGTTCTATTTTAAATTTCTCAACCAAACCAAACAGATTTTTTTATCATTGACCTTAGTGGGCAACTTCTACTGAGTTCATCTGAAATGCTGAGAATAATAAATGCTTTGTAATATTGGCATTATTAATACAAAGAGAAATATCAATATACAGTGTACAGTACATTACTTAATGCGACAACTAAATTTGAACAGATATTTACTTCTCCACAAAACTATATTCTCAGCTTGTCAGCATAGAACAGGTATGAAGATATTCAAAATGAAGCTGGAGATCTTAGTTTGGAGGCAGGTAGAAAAAAGGGCTAGTTAAACAAGAATGTTGGGCTTCAGAATTAGAAGTCTTTATCCTCTTCCAGTAATGAATACAATGACTGGCATGGGCCGGGCAAAGAGCTTGTGATAGGCAGTTAGAGAGAGAGGATAATATTTACATTAGGGAGGAAGGTAGCAATAGGGTTAAGAAAGTGGCCTAGTTACTTTGAATGAGATTGCAAAGTCCATTGGTGGAACTATGGATACTCAAAGGCTCCAAGCTGACACCTGAAGCAAGACACAGAAGCAAGACTGAAAATGCAAAAGTTACTAAAGAAATCATTTTTTTTCCTATATTTTTCCCTTCTTTTAGAGAGTGTATTATGATTTGCTCAGTAACATTAAGACAAAAATACAGGATGTGATAATACAATCATGGAATCATAGAATCACCAAAGTAAAAAAAGAGCTCCAAGATCATCTAGTTGAACCTTCCACCTACTACCAGTATTTCCCCACTAAACAAAGAAATATTTCCTAATACCCAACATGAACCTTCCATGGTGCAACTTGAGTCCACTCCCTCTAGTTCTATCACTAGTTACGTGGGAGAAGGGGCTGACCCACGCCTTACCACAACCCCACTTGAGGTAGTAGTAGAGAGCTATAAGGTCTCCCTTGAGCCTCCTCTCCCCAGACTAAACAATCCCAGTTCCCTCAACCTTTCCTGTTACGGTTTAATAAGATTTACTTCAAACTCTTCTGTCATTAAACACTACTGCAGAGTATCAATCATTGCATCATTTTCCAAGTGTCCATTCTGTGGTATTCTATCCATTCAATAAAACGCTGCTTGACTGGTAAACTTTGCAGATATGCAATCACTCTAACTCAAATGTAACACTAGGTTTTCACTAGTTATTTGATATGATTGAAAGGTAAATATAAATAAAAGTATCCTGGATTTCAGGACAGAAAAGTTTATACACCTGTGTGATCTTCAAGTGTCCTCACAGAACGAAAAGAGTCCATATGAATGCACAAGAAATGAAACAGTCATGGAGGAAGCCAAACTGGCTGAATAGAGAACTAATAGAATTCCAGTGCAAATGGTGTGTGTATGGAAAGTAGAAATGGGGATAGGCTATGTGTGAGGAATGTAGAAATATGGTGTGAGCCTGCAGGAATAGATTTTGGAATTTGGGCTTTGAACTGGAGATGGAACTGGAAATAATATGTGCTTTTTTAGATACATCAGGAGAATAAGGAAAACATGGGTCCACTAAAGAATGAGGGCTCACAACAAAGTAGTGTATGACATGGAAAAAGATGAGAACTCTTTTATAAAAGATCAAAATGTAAACTATTTGTTCAACCATGACTGTTCAGATTTTGAACCTGTGATTTAGAACTGCCATCAGACACTTCAGGAGTACTTCAGGAAGTTGCATATGAAAGATGAAGGCAACGTAGGCCAAAACAGACCATATTCAAATCAGTTTGTGCTAAAAACAAACAAACAAACAAATAAATATATTGAAATATGAAGGGGAGATGAAACTCATTCTTTGTATTTTTTCAGTAAAACTCTGTTGATTTGGCAGGCAACACAATACAATACTGCGACCTAAACTAGCAGACAAATATGCGTGTGCTTAATTTTATTTTAATTTTTTTTCTGGTAGAGAGAGTTAAATAAGTACTGAGTTAAGGCACCCTCAAAGGCTGTAGTTGTAGCTCAGTAAATTTGTTGTTATTTTCAGGGTCATGTAACTGATGACTGAAAACAAGGGTAGTGATTAAACTGGGAGATGTTTGGCTTGTATTATTGCCCTGTCTGTGAAATTTCAGATTTTAGTTTTTCTTACTGTGATATGAAAGAGAACAAAGGCAACATTAATAATAAAAATGTATCACAAATAACAAATGAATTACTGAATATGATGTGAAATAATAAGATATTCATATGAAATACGAATTATTACTCTATGTTATCTATCTGAACTAGGACAATTTGGTAAACAGTTTTCAGGATATGAGACATGCTCAGAATTCTAAGTATTTTCTCATACCCCAAAAGGATAAAAAGTTGCATCAGTAAAAAGAAATTTCAGAAGCTTTAGAAAAATCATCTTCAGATAATGATTGAGTTGAGCATTTTTTCCAGTAATCTTCAAATGTTTCAATTTAATTTTGGTAATTTTTAGGTACATTTGAGTTTTATTTACATGTCGAAGTAGGTACTTAATATTTTTGATACTGACTGAAGGGAATGATGTTAATAATTACCAAACATTCCCAATTTTTTGTCTATTTGTTTGTTTTGATCTTTGTTTTAAAGACACTTTGCCTATCTATGAAAAAAAAATATTGATTTGATAGATGAATGCTTGATTGTGTTGATTCAACACAATCAATATGCTCTGGTTAGTTGAAAAAAAACAAAACAAAAGAAAAACAACCCTGATTTTTCTATTGCTAGCTTCCGTGAACAGAAGAGGGTGAGGAGGGGGAAGAGGTATCTATCATCTTTACCTTCTGTGGTGTATTTTAATCTTTGAATAACATTGGGCATCAGCTGTAACATACTCAAATTAATCACCTTATTCATAAAACTGTTTACTTTTATTATATGTCTAAATGAAATTAAATGAATTTGACCTGTTTACTGTTTACAGCTGTGTCATTGAGGATATTTTATTATGAGGCCAAAAGTCTAAAAATCTTATTTTTTCTGGGCATTCACTTTGATGTATTTGGAGGCACAGACACTAGGAAATTCATCTGAAAGAATTTTTAAATTTGTTATTCTTTTGAGTTCTTCAGCCATTCTGTGCATATTAACAATTGGGCTGTGAATTCTAGTATTATTTTCACCAACAGACAACAAGTTTGTTTTTGGAAGTGAAGTCTTGTTTCTTTTTTTTTTAAACTCATATTACCGAAGCCAAAGAGGAAAATGCAATTGTTTTCTCTGCTTTAATGGCAACCTAGTGCAAAGAAGAATTGAAATCAGAATTGCTGATCTGACCAGATTTCTGTATGAATTAATGAAGAGAACAAAGATAATATTAATTAATCTCAAATCGTAGCATAGCACGTGCTATCTTGGAGATGATCAGATTTATATTCACAATAAAACAGTCACAATGCAAATTGTTTAAAGGAAGGAAAATAAAATCTTCTCCATGCTCTTATCTTCCAGTGTTAGCATTTTGTTAGCTTTTCTCCTTTCAGAACAGTCCATATCAAACTATGAGAAAATGAGTAAAGATAATGCCTAAATTTCATGCATACTTGCATAGACCGAAGACATTATCGTTGTGATACAGAATGGGATTGGAAAAATATGCAGCCCTTGGAAATGGATTAAATGCACATACATTTTGTAATGAGTGACTGTAATGAAAATCAAATGAATTATAATAAAATATGGAGTTTTAAAAAAGAAAACTACTCAATGCATAATGGTGCTAAGAAAACATTTAACAGTTTTTCACTGCATGCTATTGTCAAAGTAAATAACTACCAAAGACAAACTTACAAAGTGGTTTTAACTCTAATGTGATGCAGAAAGTCAGTCATTTAATTTGTTAATTAGTATTATGCCAGAAACTATCTATTCAATATGAAGCAAATATGTTTACAATCTTATCTGCCATCTGTTTAATAGATGGGAGAATACTTAGAGCTGGGATTCTCAAAGAGGGCTGTTGAAAATTTGTTCTACAATTAGTGGAGCAGATTTTTTAATTCTAAAGGAGTTTTTCATGTTTAGGGAGCACCTCTACGAAGGAGACAGTACATCACAGTGCTGCTATTCAAGATTAGTGATTGCTTATAGCTGTGGGTAACAGATGCTTGAGAAGTGAAGAAGTAAATATATATTTTAAGATTTTTTTTTTTTTAAGATAATACTGCATTAGATCCAGAACATTAAAGCAGGTTTTTTGAGAAGGATTTTAAGACCAATTTTCATGGCAGCACAATATAGAGGTCTGGGTACTTACAACACTCTTCATCTCTTTCTGTAATCAGCAATTTTGCAGGCTTTCTTAGAAGAAAGCCCACAATTACGCAGTACACTAGCCATTAAAGTGAATTCTCAAGGTGCTTTTTAAACTGCATATTAAGGGTGGATATTAAATCATCATTTGGAAAGTGGATGAAAATAAAAGCTTAGATAATAAAGCATTCTTCCCAGCACTGCAACTTCTTTCCATGCCCTGTTTCAGTGCATTGTATTTCTGAGGAAGACTATCACAGTAATATTGCTGTTAATATATATAAGATAAATTTAGCTCAGACAGAAAGATTTCTTCCCTTTCTGAAAATATAATATCTTTTTCTGCATAGTTTTTGAAGATCAAAATTTAAAAGGTGAATAAAATCTAAACATTCATTTTTAAATCTATGCTTCTTAGTTTTAATCAGTCTTTTCTAATAGCTATGATTTGTCAGGACTGCCTTTTTATATCTAATTCATTTTCACTGAGTATGAATGAAACATCTACAGGACACCAGGAGTGAGCAAAATATTTTCAATGGAATGCTAAACTAATTGCAATTCAAGGATTTCAGTACCTCAGTGAAAATTTGAAGCTGAGCAACTTTTATGGGAGGGAAATAAATGTAAATACTTTTTTTAATGAGATGTACCATTATTGCATTTCTTGCACTTTTTCAGTGACTATTTTTAAGTACCTAAACAAATACATGTAAGTGCATGAATAAAATGTAATTCTTACTAAGTATTTAAACAATGTACATTCGAAAGTTCAGGACATACTTGTTACCAAAGAGGAAAATATTCTCAAATAACACTCTTGAAAATTGTCTCTATTTTGTTTTGAATAGAAGGGATCATGCTAGCTTCCTCCAAATACCCACTGAAAGCAATAAACTGTTAGTGCAAGAATTGCTTACACTGGTTTGTATACATCTTATTTCCCTGAAACACTGGTAAGCTTCTTTTACGGACTAGTGTGTCAACAACTGAGATGGTCCCACAAAGAACCATGAAGAATAGGAAATGGGTTTTTTTAGTCTACTTCCTTCTGTAGGTCAGCAACACTTGAGCCTCAAGTCTCAGCTTCACACACTGCACTGTACACCCACAGTGAAGAATTACAATACAGCAATAGGTTTCTGTTTGATAGAATACTGGAAAGATTTCTTCATACTTTTAGACAGTGGTTTAGAGCTTGCCACTTAAAACTGATTTGTCACCATCACTGAGATAACAATAATAAATTGCAGCACAGCATTAACTTCAAAGGGCCATTCTGAATTTTAAAGCCATTATTGGTTTTTACTTCACTGCTGTACAGAGCTGTGCAGATCTGACCATTTAGGCTGAGTATTCTGTAGCAGTTTCGGAAGGGGGAGGGAGAAGGAGGAAAACTTTCCTAGCCCTGAGACCTCTCAATGTAAACAATATCCTTTGTAGCATGCCCAGCTTAGTCTTTTGACATTTTTTTTTCGTTATGCCTTTACGTGATGAGAGAGCAATTGGGTGGGGAGGTCTAGCTAGTTTAGCATAACAGGATTTCAGCCCTAGTGTTTCCACAGCAGTGAAGGTTTAACCCCAAGAATTTCTGCAACTGATAAATATATGCTACGAAGCAAAACAAAACTAAACAAAACAAAGCCCCAGCAACTGGTTTGTTCAGGAACTCAGCATCTGTGAGTTGGCTGCAGAGAGCTTAGTATGCACACTCCATCCATTCTACCTCTCTTCCTTTACCCTCTTCCCCCCAAAAATTAATTGCATTTTTAGCTAACAAGGTTTAGTTACAGAGGCACCTGACTCCTTCAAACCTTTTGGACACAATACGAAAGTCCAGTAGTAGACATTACAGGATTAAATCCATTGTAACATTCTAAAAATCAATTCATCTGTTCCTAATAGTGTTTCAATAGTATCCTAGTAACCTTTTCTGTGAAGCTTCATATGGTCTGTATTTGCAAACACTATTAAAATAGGCCTTCTTGCATTCAAAAAAAAAAAAGCTAAATCTCTTCACGGAGCTGCTGGAGAGGTGCAGACTCCAATGTGGGCAAGAGTATTTGCCAACATGCCATATGGGAGCCATGGTTGGGACTTTTTTTTTTCCTAGAATAATTAAATGTTGATGGCAGAGTTCAAATGGATCATTAAAATTCAAAAGTGTAAGAAACAGATTTTTTCTTATGTTGCTGAACGCTCCAGAGGGCTGAATAGCTAGCAGAAGTGAGGCAGGCTGCAGCAGTGATCAGCGTGTGATGTGATGGTACTAATTTGATCATAATATAGTCATCTCTGAAGATTACAGCTATTCAATTAAATATTCTAATTAACCTGAAGTATTAGGCAAATGATACTAATTACAAATATTCTCCTGAGATTCACAGCAATGAAAATCCCACTTGCAACTGATACTTCTAGCCAATGTTTCGTAACACAATGTCCTATATCATAGGCTTTCAGAATATTAAAATGCAGTTAATTTGCCTAAACCTCATTTGTTTAATGGCATTAGCATTTTGTTTGAAATTGTAATAAACGTACATCCCGCTTTCAAGTAAAATTTAAAATGAGTGTACTCTTGGGGTAACTTAAGATTCCTGTTTACAGACCTAGCACTTTATTCAGTAAGCGGAACAGTTTGAGCTTAACTTTCAGCCATTAAACATGTTGAAATTGTTTAAAAATGCTAATAATTTGTCTTTTCAAATAAGAAAAAAAAAAGATATTTTGCAGTAAGATTTCATGATGTTACCCATGTGACCAGTTTCCTACTGCGAGGGCCCCAATGCTTGAACTTGCCTTGTAGTTTTTTAGTAGAATGTTTATCTCTTGTAGGTTCAGCTTCTGTTTGTTGTCTTAACTCCCTCTCCAAACAAAGCCACAAGGACTTTATTTTTTGGTTTTGCTCTTTCCTCTCTTTGCTCTCTTTCAAATGCCATATGGATCATGGGCTGCAGTGGTGTTGGAACCTCTGCTTCTAGCATGGCACATTCGCCCACCTTGCATAAGACTGCTGTTCCCCTTGTGTCACTTGCAGGGACAGCTCAGCCACTATCCCAATTACTGTGCTGGGTGAGTAACTCAGCTGTCTATGTGAATTAGGCAGAACACTACTTTGAAAATGCAACATAAAGCAGACAATTGGGCTAAAAAAAAAGAATACACAAAAGTGAGATAGTGAGATTCCTGGCTGCCTTTCTAGGTTTATTTATTTATTTATTTATTATTTGTTTATTTATTTTAAGTGGTTGTGGCATGAAAGGTAGATATTACTCGCCAACAGAGGTGGCTGCTTATAATAATCAGTTCCAAACAGCCTGAGAAACAAAACAAGTAGATGTCTTCAGTTGCTGCTTTGGACGCTCTTTTACTCCCAGTGCCTTGATAAAGAGATGGAAATAGTTCTATTTTTTTTGCCTGTTGAATCTGTATGCACGGAAACTTAAATGGAAGGAGATATGAAAATAGCTTTCCCAGTTTTACTACAGTTTTATCAATACTGCTGCAAAGCGCTACAAATGCTAAAGTGATGTGACTTATTTCTCCCTATAAACATATTCTTCAGACACAGACTCAGTAGTGCTTGTCTGAAGACAATCACAATGCTAACCATGTACCTTTTACATCAGTGTTTGTGGAAATGCTAGAGGCTAATAATAATAAAGATTGTCTGAATTTCATGTATAGAAAAATCACACTATCAAATGGCAACATTGCAAAGCTAAGCCAAATGCAGTAAAAGTGATTAATTTTCATGGTGCAGTTAGGAAAATGTAGTTGAGGATTTGTACTGGAAACAATGCTAGGATTTGTAAAAGAACAGACTTTTCTCTGTCAGTTTCCTAAATACAAAGAAAGGCAAGGAGATCTCCTGTAATGTAAGAAAAATTAGAACAATTTGTGTCTGAAATGTTCTGAAATTGCTGAATCTAAACTCGAGTAAGAGGGAAACTACAGAGATGGCTTCATGCTGTCTTATGACCTTTCCTAGAGCAAGAAAGAGACACATGGGAGCACATAGTAAACTCAGGATAAAAGCAAATCCTGGACAGACTATGTGCAACTCTTGACAGATATGTGAGGACTGGATTTTTTGTTTGGTTCCTTGATTTTGATGCTTTACTTTGATTGCTTACTTTTAGTACTTGAAAAGTTATTTTCCTGATGCTGTGAAAGCATAAGAGCATATTGAAAGGATTAAATTTCCCTCTCATTCTTCTCAGGTCTAAAAGCTGGGGTTTTTTTCGATCAGCTTATTTTGATTTGATATCTGAGGTAGCTTGTAACTGTCAAGTCAGCGTATACGTTAAAATGCTCTATTATTTTAGAAGAGAATTTGGAAGACATTTAGTATAAATGCATTCACAAAGATAAAAGACTATTTAGCAAAAATTTTTGCTTAGAGTGTAGTTCTGGACTGAGAGTAAAGAAGGCTTGAGGAAGAAGATGGAAAGGTAGAAAGAAAAGAGAAGATTAATCTAGAGTAGTATGTTTTCAACTGTTCTCCTTATTGTTGCATGCCTGGGAGGCCTGGACACATCACTGACATGGAGGAGGAGTAGCAGGGAGAAGAATGACTTGCATGAAGTGGAGTAGCACAGCACAGCACAGAAAGCTGACTTCTTAGCAAGTGCCATCACTGAGCTCTCAGACAGGACAGGGAACTGAAAAAGAGGGGCTAGATCAAAGATGTCTGCAAAGGTATTTTTCAGCTCCATTCCCCTGTTTCTGCTGCCAGTCTCAGTCTTTATTTAGATTCTCAGTAAAATTGTGAGATGAACAAAACCAAAGTAAACACAATCAGGAAACCAGCAAGGGAAAGGTAGGGGAAAAAATGAGAAAGAGAGGGAGAGAGAAAGGCAGCAAAGAGAGAAAGAGGGAGAACAGGGAGAGGAGCTGCAGAGAGTAGATGTACACATTGCTCAAAGTCCTGTGAAAACTAGCTGCAGCTCACTAGAAAATCATTACTGCATTATGATGAAATAGGCATACCATGCATTCCTCTGTAGTCTTATTCAATGCACGAAGTGGCTATGAATAAAACAGCATATTTGTATATGGCAAAGGAGAATATTTTCACATTTACCTGTAGGATGAATGAATAAAATCATACAGTCTCTATTTATTTAGGGCAGTTAACGTAATGCAGTGATCTATGGGTACATTCTTGTGGGGGAGTGAATCTATTGGAGTGATTTACTTTTATAAAGGAAATGAATACATTGATGCAATAAAATTGTCATGTACTGTATTGATCTCCTTGCTATCGAGGAAGTGAGGAGGAACTTAAATTTATATAAAATGAATATAATGGAATAATAAATGCACAGGAATGGGTATTACAGAGGGAGATACACATTTACAAGGGAAATAAATACAGTGCAGTGATCCACTTCTATACAGGTTGGACATTTAAAGGAATCGTTTTTACATCTACAGAAGCAGGGAACATGGTAGGTTATATTTTGTAGAGCACTGAACATATAACAATGTGGGAAGTACAATGGCAGGAAATATATACATACATTTTTTTTTCTGGCCACCAATGTTGCATAGGAATAGCATATGTGAGCAGCTGGGTGGAATGACAAAAAAGAAAGGAAAATAAATGGAGAAAAATTATATGAAAATGCAGGTCTGGCCCACAGTGTAGGGCAGTGAAGCAAATTCAGGCTGTCTCATGGAATCTATGAGGCCTTGGGTAATTCATCATTAAAGATTATCACTATGTTTTTCTCAGTCCAGGCAGTGCATTTATTTTACCTCACAGCATAAACAAATGTGAGCCTGTCCACCAGATTCCTAAAGAGAAAGCCCAGAGACAGAAGGACCAAGAGAGAGCAGTTTGTGCACTTGACCTGCAGTCTCAATCAAAGAAACAGACATTGAGAAGTCCTTGAATAGCCTAAGTTTCTTCTTTTAGAGAAGGTGAGACTGCACACTTTGTGGCTCCTGTGATTAGGTTTATGTTTTCTACCTCTGGACTTATTCTGGTATGCATACTGAAGAATTAATAGTATATATGTATTATAAATCCATAGAACAATTCTATATATGTATTAACTGTAATCATTCACATTTTTTTTTAGTCCTGGCTTAAAAAGCTACATAATTTTACCTCTTCCTCCAAATGTGACTTTATTTTTTTTCTGTTACATTAATTTTGTTTTGAATACAGTGTGTATAATTTCTGTAAAGGCATAAAAAGTCTTTTACTTGTGAAACCATGCACAACAGGAGAGATCCTCGCTTTTGCATAAGAGTTTGGAAGGGGTGAAATTTGTCTGTATTGAGTTGCGTCTTCTACTTTGTTTTGGATGAATCTTAATTCTAAGCTTCCAGTTTTCAGGCACCTGATTAAAAGCCTATCTGACAGCCATCAGGACTGCAAATCTGCATTAGGTAGAAGTATATCATGCTCTAGGTATGGCATTTTATAAATAATTGATTATTTCAGTAAGGGTTTTTTCTGAAAGTAATTTTTTTCATGAGCCTCTCCCTGAAACGTTGTGTGAACTCCAAAGCAGAGATAAAATCCAAACCAAAGTACGTATACCAAACAAGCTGCTGTATCCATTTCCCTGTCAATAAGATTGTTTTTAGCAATTTATAGCAAGTCCAATGTGATCTTCTGATTCCTAATATATGGAAAGGATTCCTATAGAGTGGGATAAACACTGACACAGTACAAATCATGCTTGATAGTGGTATGAATTAGGTAGTACTATTTAGAAGACCTACTAAGGGAAGTTATCTATTGAGATTAACATTTAGTATTTCATTGTTATTATTCATTTGCAGTCCCTACAGCACAGCTAAGAATCTAGAGTTTGATTTTTACAGAATAACATCAAATTTATGTTAGAACAATTGCTTCTGCTTCCTTTATTATTCCTTTATTATTCTTTTATTTCCAGAAGCATTAAATAAATAAATAGGTAAATAAACAAAAGAGTGTGCCAACTGAGATTAATTACTAAAATGTCTTTCCTGAATTAGGTACCTTTGGCCCAAGGACTCTGCTGCTCTGGTGGTTGTGGGAGCAGGGGAAGCTCTAGCTGTGTTGTGCCCATTGTAAAATTGGGTACCATGGAAGGTGGAGGATCAGAAGTGGCAGCCGAGGTCTGACTGCTGCTTGGTAGCAGAAGGGATGGCAGCCAGAGGCTGACACTTCTCCCACTGTGCTGCTGCAGCACTATCTGGAAGGCCTGGTGTGGTGCCAGCTTTGGTGGTGGCTTTCTTAGAATGCTTGGGTACCACTGTCTCTGTGTCTTCTTCCACCCAGCAGCTGCTCCTCACATAGGCTGGCCACCTGCTCTGTTCCTCAGGTATCTTGTCCCTCTTTCAGGGCAGGGACAGCTACATTTTGTCTTTTCAGGGCAACTCTTCACTTGCAATGTCCAGGCAACCATTCTCTTGAAGTATGGGTGACTGTAGAAGAGTAACTGAAAAAAAGTGATAGTGAAGAGTTAGTTGCTATTAATTTGGGACTGAAAGACAGCAAGATACAGGAAATAAGATTTCTAATTTCATGGGTGTTAAAAAGCTCTACTGGACAGTTTAATCCTAAAGTTTAGGCTCACTAAAACAAGATACGTTGCAAGTATATGGAAATAAATAGGCTTATCATATCCAGATTTATTTATCTTTCAGTTCCATGAGTTCAGATTAGGATATAACCCAAGTATATTTTATCCATATTTCTAATACTCAGCAATGCTACATCTAAAATACCTGGAAACAGCTAGAGAAAGTGATGAAGTGAGGAAGATTAAGATATTTATGTCTTCCTCATCTCTATTATCAAGACTTAGTTTATTGGTTATTTGTTCTGTCCCTTCCACCAGAATTTTGTGAGAGTTGTGTGGAGCAACTGACATACTTACCTATAAGCAGCAAGTGCTTCTCCCTCTGCCAAAAATTCAGTAACTGGAGAAGTCTGTAGGCACGGTGTACTTTGGTGAATCTGTACGGGTTAAGTTTATGAATGAAGCTTTTCATGCTTTCCGTTCAAAAAGCTCTCAAAGGTCCATTCATTCCCAATACTTCCACCTAACACTTCTTCATCAACTGTGGGACAGCAGTGTGCCCTGGCAGCCCAAAGGGGCAGCTGTGCTCTGGGATGCACCATGGCCAGCACTGCCAGCTGGGCAAAGGAAGCAATTGTCCCATTCTGCTCTGCAATGTGTGGCCTCACCTCGAGCACGGTGTGCAGGGTTGGGCAACACAGGGTACATAAAATTGTTAAAAAGCATCTAAAAGTGGGTGGTGAAAACAGCACAGGGTCTAAAGGGCCATAGGTATGAGGAGTGGTTGAGGTCACTTGGTCTAAAGCAGACTGAAGGGGGGCCACATGGTGGCCTGCAGTTTTGCTCTCCGGTGACGACAAGACTGGAAGGAAAGGCACAGTGCTGCTTTGGGGAACTGTCAGGCTGGGTGTTAGGAAAAGGTTCTGCATCAGGAGGTGTTGGGCATGGAGCAGGCTCCCGGGGAAAGTGGGCACAGCCCTGAGCTGCTGAAGATCAAGGAGCATTTGGACAACTCTCTGAGACACGGGGTTTGAATTTTGGTTGGCGCTGTGTGGAAACAGAGTTTGGACTTGATTTCTTTTGCAAGTCCCTTCCAACTCCAGATATTCCACGATTTTGTGAAAGCTCTGGAAAGGATTTCCACTGAATCAAGTTTGTACAGATAACTGTAAACCATTTCATAAAATCCTGTTTATCAGGAAATCCACACGTGATCCTCAGATGTCCTTAGTGTTCTGCATGCCCTGTTCCTGCTGGGCAGTGACTCAGGTCATCTAGAAATCATCAGGGATTAATACAGATTATGTGTCCCACATAACAGTTTGAGTTTAGAAATCACATAGGTTCTAGCATGTGCTTGATTCAGGGAATCTAAGGATCTGGTGAGCCCTTTTAAAAATTCTGGATCCATTTTCAAACCTCTTTGCAAATTTTTGGAGCAGACCAAAGTAGGATTACGTACAAACGCTGGTGTTAGCTGAGTGTTTTATGAAATAACTTCATTGCAAGACTAGAAGAGATTTCTTCTGGAGAGCTCAGCTCAATATTTTAAAATAAATTAAGCTAATGAAAAGTCAGGCATTCCTGATAGCTTGACTTGGTTCTTTAGCATGTGAAACATTAATGAGAACCAGTCTTTATCTTTTACCTCTAACTAGCTGTGGTTTCATCTGTTTTATTTTCAATTTTTTCTGAATCCCCCTAAAAATTCGAATTCCCTTTTCTCTAATCGTAGTTTTCTCTCTATGATGCCATTCCAGTGATCAACAGGAATTACTGTCATAACTTTGCTTCCTAAATTGGCAGTGTTTTGCCAACCAGACTAGCCAAATTGTTGCTTCTGATGATTTTTGGCAGTGAGTTATCACTCTGAAGGGT
Source organism: Lagopus muta (assembly GCF_023343835.1). Lineage (NCBI taxonomy): Eukaryota > Metazoa > Chordata > Aves > Galliformes > Phasianidae > Lagopus > Lagopus muta. Next base: position 89,547,884 of record NC_064435.1, on the reverse strand, counting down.
CACAAAACTAGCACATGCATAACTAAATTTATCTGAGGGAGAAATACAACATTCAAATAACACTCTTAACCCAGATATCATGAATTTTTTATATTATCATACTGCTCGCAACTTCCAAACACCTGCTACAGCCAGAAATTCAGAGATTTTTACCCAATGTGAACTAGACCTGTATACTATTCCATTTCATTGCTAACATATGCACATTTAAAATATCTGTACGTGACTCGTAAAAAGCTCATTCTTTTCATGGTGCATACAAGCACAATGAATTTAGGTTCACATATATATAAATTATGCAATTGTGTGTAAATATTCAGATGTGTAACTCCATTATTGTAATATAAGTGTTTGAATTTTTTTTTTCTCCAGAAAAGCACATGTTATAACCTATCTCTTATCTGTCTGGGTGTCCCTAGCAGAGGGCCCACAATTATGCAAGTATTCTGAAAACAACCCCCATTCCTCTAAAATAGCAACTGTGCAACAACTAATGTAAGAAAAACAATTCTACTCAGAATAAAATCAGTATGAAATCAGGCAAGTGTGAAAGGCTGCAAAGTAACTATTTTGTTACACGTTTTTATGACATAATTATATTGATCTGAAAGACACTCATCCAGAACCACAACCTTTTATACTAGAAGAAAAAGCCTGTATAATCTTTTCAATCACTTGATATTCATGGTCTTACTCAAAGGTCTCTGAATATGTCATGTGTGTAATACCGATGCAAAATTTGGCACTATAGTCACTACCAGCAATATGTTTCAATAAGGTAATTTTCTTGCTGCCTAAGAACATCAGCAGGGTGCAATCCTGAACAAAAACAGACTATGACATCTTATTCAAGCATACATCTGGAGGACAAAACTATACTTTATTAAAGGAAAATGGGATTTCAGGATTGTTTTGACAAGCGGTAAAAGCATGCACCTCACTTTACATACAGTACAGACTTTTAAATTCAAAGTGCATGCGTAGCCATTGTAAGTAAAGGATGGAAAAAAATACTACCATTCTCACTGGGTTATGCAAATTTACAAAAGAAACCTTACAGTATATCTTGTGTATATTTATGTATACTATATAATACAAAACTAGAATGTAAACCACTATTTTACTGATTTCATCTGTAAAGAAGTCCATTTGCATACTTAAGAAGAAGGCTAGCAAGCTTACGTTTTGTACAGCTAACATATAGATGTTGGGTATGTGCTTTCATTTCCACCAGGTATGTTTGATTTTACATTGTTATGTTTTCCACTATGTTTTACATTTATGTTTTACATTAAGGTCTTTCTTTCCCGGTTTTCACATCCCTCCCCACCAGATAACATTGTGTTGGAGGATCCTTTTAATGAAAAGGAAGCAATATAATTGATATATATTTTTTTCCTAAATGTATTTCATTCCAAACTATACGTATTTCTGTGGTAGGGTTCTTCTCAGCATACTGAGATACCTGCTCAATACCATCCATAGTGCTGAACATAGCCCCTGTGAGATATCAAGCACATGATTTTGAGACACAATAATTTTTATTTTTATTTTTTTTCCCCCTCTCTAATTTCAGCAAGCATAGGAATAGCACTTTGAATAGCTCTGAAAAAAACTGCTACTTTTCTCTAGGGTCATTTTTATTGCTGAACTTTGAAATGGTCAGTGACCACATGTCAAATGTGCTCCTAAACTTGAAAAGCTCTGATTTAGTGCTTTGTGCATTAGAAACCATGTTGAAATAGAGAGCATGAATTGAGCATTTTGGCAAGATGACATGGTAAAAGGAGGCTGCGTCATTGTGTAGCTAAGTGAAAACAATCATCTCCCCTGCAAAACTCACTGATATTCCCTACCAGTTATACCACAAATTAACACCAGATTTGTTGTCATTTGTTTATCTGAAAACAGGCTTATGCTCTGCTATTTGAAATCTGTAGTTATGTTTTGCTGCCCAAACCCAAGCACTTTCATAATGATATGCAGTATGACAACCATCTCTGCTGGTAATGCACTGTTAGAGCTGACATAGTACAGCACTGAGCATACTTAATATACACAGTGCCAAGGTTATTTGGAAGGTCCTGGATTAATTTATTTGACTAATAATACTATTATGCAGCTAATAAGGTGATTTTAGCCAAACTATAATCTTCTAGTTATACAGCATACCTCAGTTACCACCTCTGTCAAACCAGAAATTATTTATGGCTGTTTCAGAGAAGCCCCCTCAAAATCCATACTACATATTATTACTGCTGCTTCTGCATATTCAAAATGCCCATCAGTGCAAAGGGAAAATGTAATCAGCAAACTGGATGCTTGACAGCAGGACTGAAAAGGATGCATTCAAAAAGAAATGACAGTGACAGATACTTTAGCATATCTCTAGCTGTTGAAGTGAGTGATGTTGGACCAAGAGCAATTTGTAAACTTATTTATTTTCATTTATATTTCTTTTCCTCCAGAAGGTGCTAAACTGTACTTTAATTCTTAGAGGCTTCTTTTCTTTTCTTTCCCCCCTTCCTCCTCCCCCTTCAAAGTCTTCCCTCTTTAAGTTAAAAGACTATTTATGAAGAAGCAGCTGAGAAAGCTGAGAAAATGGGTATTGATACTCTGTGGAGTTATACAAACCCTTTGCAGACATTCCTTTAGTGGCCATCTTTGGGTGGACAAATCCTGTTCAGATTTCCCTTACTAGAGAACATTCCTTTAACATTCCCTTTTATATGGGCATAAAAGGGATCATTCCCTTTTATAAGGGCAGGTAGCAACAGGACAAGGGAAAATGGCTTTAAACTTGAAGAGGGTAGATTTAGACTAGATATTAGGAAGAAATTCTTTACTGTGAGGATGGTGAGACATTGGAACAGGTTGCCCAGTGATGTTACTGATACCTCTCTCTGGAAGCATTCAAGGCCAGGCTGGATGGGACTTTGAGCAAACCGGTCTAGTGGGAGGTATCCCTGCTTATAGCAGGGGGTTGGAACTAGGTGATCTTAAATGTCCCTTCCAGCCCAAACTATTCAATGATTCTATGATTCTATGAAAACCTAATGTGCTTTACAGTCTCCAGTTAAAATGAAACACTGAGAATGTTAAAAGTGAAGAGCAACGTTGTGCCACAGAAATCTCTTCTCTAGATCCTGTTCTGCTCTTGTTTTCAGTGCTAGAAAGGTCATAAGAACCATATGCACAGTATAAAGAACTTGAAAAAATACTTCTAAAAACAGGGATAACTCCCTAAAAGAAGATAGATGAGACCAAAGTCACAAAAAAGGCTCTTCTATGATCCTGAGTCAAGTGGGAAAATTACTTTCACACTGGTATGAAAAATTAAGCCCAAGATTATTGATTGCAAACCACAAAAATGACATTTGAACTTAAATTGGACTTTCCTGACATGGGCTTCTCACCACACAGAGCAGCTCAAAAAGATGTCACAACAAAGCGCTTCAGTTTTACTTCTATGGACTAGCATTCTCTTGTGCAGGCGTACCAGAAAGCATCTGGTTTGAAAGAATTGGAGTCTAACACTGCATCTAGCTTGCCCATCAGATGCAACTCAGAGAGTGGATAACTTCATCTGCCTGAGGCTCATCTTTCCCTACTTTGACTCACAGCTCCTTCTGACCAAGTCAATGAGGGGAAAAAATTACTGTGTCCCTGCTCCTCACAGCACCCATCAGTGAAGCTACTGCTCAGTACTCCTTGTGCATATTCTGTGTATGGAGCACAAGCTATTCATCCCGTTCCATCCCATCTTGCCCCATCCAACCCCATCCTGCCCCATCTCATCCTATCTGAGCCTATCCCCACAGCATACTGCTATGCTGCATTACAGCAGGAAAGGAAGTAGAAATATTTTGCCACACAACAAATTATTTTCTCAGCGAGTTGAGAGAACGACTTGCTCTCCTAGCCAAAGCCTTCAAAGAGCTTGGGATGAGGAGGACAGGGAATTTGCCATCTGTTCACTGAGTATGATGGGCATAACAGCCAATTCTCCATACCTCTTGGAATGACATTTTTAAATGGATGTGAATTAAATCAGCAGCTGTCATAAGAGCTGAAGACATGAGAGAATACATCAGTGTGAAATACTTCTTGTTTAGGTCAAGGCCATGAAATTCCAAAACAAACAAGTAAAACCAACAGCAACAGCAAATCTTTATAAAAAAGGTCATTTACTAATAAAAATATTTTTTTCTTTTTTCATTTTCTTTCTTTTCCAAGAGGAAAGTAGAGGAGAATGGAAGGATTTAGGAGAGCAAGGTTTTTGTGTTAAGGTTTTACCTGCTGTCATTATTGGCTATTTCACCTGTATGTCACTCACTCCCCAAGATTAATACACACATTTTCACTGTTGGATCTACAGAACATGTTCAGTAGAGATGTCACTGCACACTGTCTCTGTGCTTTCTAGCAGTCTGTCAGTCTCCAGATAGTCTTACCAGCCACTTCACTTTAACACTGTGCTTTCCTAGTTATGTCAATAACCAGAATATTCGGCTATCTCCTTTCTTTCAAATTCTACCATACTGCAACACACAGTTTCATGATTCTTTATAATACTTTACAAACATGTCTGAACCATGTACTGGGGAAGTGAATTGGGAAGAATCTCAAAATAACTTAATGACAAAGCTTAGGCACTTGCTATATATTATATAAGCATGCATGTATAGTCCAGTGCATTTCTTATATCTGACTAAGGTATATTTTTCTTTGACAAACTTAACTGTTCTTAACTGTATACGTAATTGTTATGGAATAAATCATCTTCTTGATCTCAAGTAATGAACCATGTGCATGCTAAAATGTGAAATTTTACATCCCTATATTAGAACTAATGAAACCAAAGAGGTTGTTGTACATTCATATAAATGCCTGGGCTAATACAAATTTATTTTCATCCATTTTTTATGATTGACCTATATTGTGCTATTTATAGCAACCCTTTTATTGCATAAACTTCCAAAAGAGAAAACAAACAGCAAAAGCTGGTAAACTCTCTGTAGATTAATGACAGAAATCTTTTTTATGGTCTTTGAAAAAACGTAGTACATATATAGAGACAGCAATGAAAAATGATTTGTAGGGTATGCATATATTTGATATGTATATATTTGGAAGGGAAGGGAAGGAAGGGACAGAAATGCACGTTATATTTTCCTTGCAAGAAGGAGCTTAGCTGTCTTCTCATTTTCAGTGATCTGAATCTCAAATCCCATGTTTTTATCTTTATATCTGCTTCCCTTAACAGAGTGTAAACAATTTCAGTATCAAATAAAATCTCTCTTTATATGATGAATGCCAAAAATGTCTTTCATTTTGGTTAAATTCAAGACATATAGGTGAGGTGGTTGTTGAGGGGGGAGGAAGAAAAGAGAGAGGAGGAACAAGACTCTCAAAAAAAAGTCAATATATGAAACATAATTTAAAGCTAGGTTAGCTAAGAGGAATGAACAGAGTAGCAGCAATGAACAAGAATAGGGAACTAGCAAGAAAGATGTGCAGATCTGAAGAGGAGGTAGACATGATGAAGGGGAGTGCTAGCAAAACTGAATCTCAGCACCATGAACTGATGCCTCCAGTCTGTTTCCTCTTGTGCCCTTTCTTTGTAGAAAAGCACCACTACAGCAGAAGAAATAGCTGAAATATCAACAGCTCTGCCCCCAACTGAAAAAATAAATAAGACAGCAATATTTGGCTCGCCTCTCAGGCTAAAAAAGAAGAAATCTGTAAAGTTTATAAGTTTATTCACAATGTATGAAGTTAAAGGTTTGCCTGAGTCTTTGAGGATCTGGTCTCATTTAAGGAAAAACAGTACTCTGAAAAGTATCTACAAAAACACCTGTAAAATGATGTTCTCAAAATGTTTGGAAATGCCACATTTCATTCAAGATTTTCCTACACATTATAATTCTCTCTTCTCCCTCAGAAATGCTGTGACAACGCCACTTTTTCACAACTTTTATATATTACATCTCATCGACTCTGATAGTATCAGTCCATTGCAGCAATAAACCTGATATAGTATGATACGGTACAATGTGACTCAAAAATTCTGAGTAGAAACACAAAACATTTTATTCATAACCAACATCTCTGTGAAAGTCCACAGTACACAGATAATGTCCATATTTTTATTTATTGAGGCTAGCTATTGCTGAGTCACACTGGTGACAGGCTTCGTACTTTAGGGCATATAAAGCACATTAGCCTATAGGGAAGCATTTCTGAAAGAAAAATCTGTGAATAGACACAGATTTTGTTACTGCATTGGAGTTACCAGAAAATAAATAAATAAATAGAAGTTCCGTGAAGGGATGAATTCAGTTATCAACTAGGGTGTTATGCTGGTGGCAGGTCAAGAGCTCAGCCTAACTCACATATGGAAAATAGCTTGGAGATGAAAGCAAACCTGTGTGGTCCAAGCTGCTCATAAGCTACTTTACGCAGAAATCTCATAGCTCTCACATATTTAATGCAGCTCCACAAGGATTGCATTATAAGCTCCAAGAGATTCAGATAATTAAGAGTTTTTGTTTACAACTGGCATGTGGGGGATTGCATTCCACCAGAACCTCCCAAAATGCAAGGATTTCTAAACTTGGGAGAAGCCTTGACTCCTTTAATTTAGCAATTGCTTCCTCTGATTTAAAGTAAATGCTTGGATTTATTGTCTCAAAGTGCTACAAGAACAAGTAAAATTTCCTCATAGCATTTGATGTAGTTGTCCTTCATGAAATGCAGATATCTGAACTAAATAACACATCTTCCAGTCTCTACTTAGCAACTAAATAATAGACCATTCTTGTTCTTTACGGTAAAAAAAGAAGACTTACTATTTCCACATGCATACAGATAATTCCTCCACAATTTTTTATAATGTATACATATATATATATATAGTTTTCATTTTCAGATCTGCAAATGGGATTCCAAACCAAAGGTGCTTGAAATATTAACCTTTTTCACTTGATATTTCCATCTCAGTTTCATGATTCCCTTCTTTCAAATATTCTTGAGAAGGCTGAGATAAATATTTGAGCTTTTGAATATTTATTCAGAGGAATCCAAATAAAAATAATGGGCTATTAATGGGAAGTGGATTCATTCTTTAACAATGGCAATTGATGTTGAGCCTCTCTGGTCTGACAAAAGCACTAGTTGAAGTAGTAAAAAGAACTACCTGACCCGCTGGTTCATAATATTATGGCTGTGTTTCAGACATATTTCTGTACCCTTCCTTATGGATCACAGCCCATAAATAGCATTTGTGTGTACTGTGAGTACTACCAAAACTGTCAAGACAAAGCAAATGTTCCTGTAAAACAATAAAAGAAATACAAAGAGGCAAGAAGTTTCTCAGTATAAAAGATACCCTTACAGTCGATCAAAACTAAATTCAAATGAGTAACACGCAGTTCAGTTCAGAGTGCACCTTTGGTGACATGATGGTGACATCAGTGTAGCTAAGCCTTTGGTTTACCAGGCTGAATAAACAAAATAAATATCTTTGATTTGTTTCTGCTTTTTGCTTGACTTCTCATCCTCGTGCCCAGTCTTCGTATGTTTTATTGGCAATTTATTATAGCCAGCAGAAGACACCAAAGCCTTAGCAACAAGATCTTCTGATGTACAAACAAAATGCATTTAATTTGACTCAGTGTATTACAAGCATTATAATCCCTCTTCTGATTTCAACATGATTGACTAATCTCATCTGCTCAGAGGGATAAGCCTCGTCTCAGCCATGATGACAGGCTTAGAGAATGATAAAAATTAGGGCATTCTCACAGATTATATACTGTAACAACAGATAAGGCTTATGAATAAAGAATTGACTACAGGTGGTTATTTGTAGAAATGTACTAGATTAAGGGGTTAATGTTAGAAAGGTACAATGTCATTTGTAGCTAAATCATAGATACACACAAGTGTGGGAAAATCTTTCTCGCCTGTGTAAACATCAGGGGAGATGAAGCGACTGTAACTTCACACATTTCATAGCTCATTTCACCAACAGTCAGAATGAACAAGTACATTCACAATAACCCTAATTTGCTCTCTAGAAGTTCAGTTTGATAACTACAAGTACTTGAATGGGTATTACAGAGAGGCAGAAAAAAAATGGCCTGGGATGAGAAGGCAAGAAAAATATTGCCATGCTATTTTCTAGCTGCCTGAAGTACTTCAGTTTAATCTGCTGTTGTTCCCAGGTAAATGTTGTGCTTATGATTCTTCTGTTTGGATTTGTAAAGAACATATGGTGTAGCAATAATGGAGGAAGTGCATGAGGCAAGGGGTAAGCTTTATAACCATTGAGCAAGACCTCTATATACACATATCTTAGCAGCAAATGCTAGCCTTGGGTGATTAAATCTCCAAGCATTGCTGTGAAAAAGTAATGAAACCCATATAGTAACAATGCAGGAAATGCAATTACATGCCATCTGCATGCTAGATTCACATTCAATCTTCCTGGACAAAAAAAAACAAAAACAAAAACAAAAACAAAACACACAAAAAAACCCCAATACACTCCTTCAATCTGTTAAGCTTAACTAAATGAAAGGAAAAGGTAAGTAAGAATTCTTTTGCTAATATAATACAAACTGTTCATCTTGATTTTAAAATAAATCGTTTTTATATCACCTCATGCTGATGATATAAATATATACTGATCTGCAGGTACATGATGAAAATATCTGTGAAGAACTATTACCACCATGTGACAACAAATTATTTCAATTATTTTATTTCATTAATATTAATAAATGATGCATCGAAATAGCTATAAAGTTGCACATTATGCATACACAAGTGTAAATAATTGTTATCTTCACTTTTGTCTGTATTTTTCTTTATTATAACTTAGTGGATATTCTGTTCACAAATAAAGATTTTGTTTCTTGCTATCTATAACGAACTGAAACATGCTGTAGATTTTTTTTTTTAATCTGAACTTTCTGATTACCTCAAGTTAGGAAAGCAGAGTCCCATTTAATATTACTCTGTGATGTTAGAAAAATGATTGGTGAAATTAACAATCCTTACAAATCACAATCCTGCATACATATATTTTAATATGTTCATAATATTTTAAAGTGAAACATTATCAAGTTTGTCTAAATTAGTTCCCAGGCAAAGAATCAATAAATGAACGAGTTTAATATTGTATAGTAATGATTATAACATTATTTTTCAATTGTATTTGTTCATGGGCATAATCTACTATGAGTAGATCTAGAGACAGGGACTGACATCATTAAGAGTTTAAGTTTAAACCACTTGAACTTAATGCAAACGGAATGAACATGCTGGAGAGAATGAATATCCCTTTTGTTTCCATAGGAACTCCTCCCACAGAAGGCTGCTGCTAAACACTCATTGGCAAGTAAAGTGCACGCATAAAGCATGTACACCAACACACACACACAGGCTTCCACTGTTGCTACCTGTTTGCTAACCAGCAGTCACGTGCAAATGAGCCAACAAAGAGTACTGGAGAAGTGATTCTGCAAGTGTGTCAGTTCAAAAAGCTAGGTGTGCCATGTATCTAACTGACATGTACTGATGGGAATGTGCTCCCCAGTAATCATCCTATTTAAAATGTGCACATTGTGTTTCTAGGATGTCAATTAAGTGTATCCTTCGTAGTCACTGACGTGAGATTAAACCTTATGGTTTAAACAAACAGTAGAACTGCATAAACCAGAAAAAGCATGACAGGTCTGACATTATCCTGGTTCATATGACATTACATCACTGTGCCACAATCTCTTGTTATGATGCGGCATTTTCCTAATGGACTTGTGTCCTTTAGTACATGTCAAGTACAATGATACCATATTAACACGATCTCCTAAGCTGCAGATACACAAATATTTATTTTTTTAAGCGATAGAAACGTAAGGAAAAAATAGAATAAAGGCTGCACATTGATGTTAATCCAGGTTATCACTGGCTTCCTGGGCTGAAAGTGAACACTGCTGGCTCATGTTAAGTTTTTCACCTACCAGGTCAACTAAGTCCTTCTCAATGGGGCTACTTTCAGTGAGTATTCCCAGTCTATATACATATCAGGGATTATCATGACCCAGGTTCAAAATCTTGCACTTTGCTTTGTTGAACGCCACTAGGTTCATATGGGCCCACATTTTGATGTTGTCAAGACCCATCTGGACAATCTGTTCCAGTGCCTCCCCACCCTCACTGTAGAAGATTTTTTACTTTTGTCCAACCAGACTCTCCCCTCTTTATGCTTGAAGCCATTTCTCCTTATTCTGTCACCACAGACCCTGCTAAAGAGTCTGTTCCCTTCTTTTTTTATCTCTCCTTTAGATACTGAAAGGCCGCTACCAAGTCACTTCACAGCCTTCTCTTCTCCAGGCTGAAGAGACCCAGTTCTCTCAGCCTGTCCTCCTCATAGGAGAGGTGTTCCATTCTGTGGATCACCTTTGTTGCCCTCCTATGGATGCACACCAACAAGTCTATGTCTCTCCTGTACTGAGGACTCCACATCTGGACACAATACTCCACGTGAGGTCTCACCAGTGAGAGCAGAGGGGCAGGATCACCTCCCTCAACCTGCTGGCCTTGCTTCTTTTGATGCAGTCTAGGATACAGATGGCTTTCTGGGCTGTAAAGGTACATTGCTGGCTAATATCCAGTTTGCCATCCACCAGTACCCGCAGGTCTTTTTTGTCAGGGCTGCACTCAGTTCTTTCATCCCCCTGCTTGTCTTGATAGTGAGGGTTCCCCTGACCCAAGTGCAAGACCTTACATTTGGATTTATTGAACCTCATGAGTTTCACCTCAGCCACTGCTCCCACCTGTCTAGGCCCCTCTGCATGGCATCCTGTCCCTCTGTTATGTTGACCACAGCCCACAGTTTGGTGTCATCAGAAAACTTATAGAGGATGCAATGATTTCTATGTCATTGATAAAGATGTGAGAGTGTATCGGTTCAAAGACAGACCCCTGGGAGACACTGCTCATGACTGACCTCCATCTGCATGTAGAGCTACTGACCTCCACGCTCTGGCTGTAATCTTCCAATCAATTTCTTGTTCACCAAGTAGTCCAGCCATCAAATCCATATCTCTCCAATTTAGAGATGAGAATGTTGTGGGATACTATGAAAGGCCTTGTAGAATTCAAGGTAGATGATATCAGTTGCTTTTCCTTTGTCCACTGGTGCCATTACTCCATTATAGAAAGCCACTAGATTGGTTGGGCACCACGTGCTCTTGAGGAAGTTGTATTGTCTTTCTCAGAACACCTGCTTTGTGCCTTGACACATCATCCAGGAGGATCTGTTCTGTGATCTTCCCAGGCACAGAGGTGAGGGTTACCAATCTATATTTACCTGAGTCCTCCTTCCTTCCTGTCTAATAAATGGGAGTGATATTTCCTTTTTTTCCAGTCACCAGGAACTTTCCCTGACAGCCATGTCTTTTCAAACACAATGGAGAGTGGTTCAGCAACCACATCAGACAGCTCCCCTAGGACTCTGGGATGAATGCCATCCAACCCCGTGGATTTGTACACATTCAGTTTCATAAGGCAGTCTCAGATTTGTTCTGCCTTTTCAGTGGCAGGAAGGGAGGTGTTTTCTCCCCCAGTTCCCACCAAGAGGTTCAGGAATGTGAAATATATGAGAATCCTGGCTGCCAATGAAGACTGAGGCAAAGCACCCATTTAGGACCTCAGCCTTCTCCATATTGTTGTAGACAGTTCTCCTTTCTCATTTATCGGAGGAGATATGTCCTCTTTGACCCATCTCTTCTGACCAGTGTACCTGTAGAACCCCTTCTTGTTGTTTTATCATCCCTCACCAAGTTCAGTTCCACCTGTGTTTTGGCTTTCCTAATCCCATCTCTACATGTCTGCACAGCATCTCTGTATTCTTAACAGGTGACCCGTCCTTTTTTTCACTGCCTAGACATGCTCTTCTTTTTCTTCACTTTGACAAGAGGATCCTTACCAAGCTATGGTAGTTTCTTGTTTCCTTGATCTGCTTTCTTATTCTGAGGGATGGAGAACTCTTGCACTCTCAAAAGGACGTCCTTAAAGAGTAGACAGCTTTGCTCCACTCCTTTGTCTCTGAGGTCAGCTTCCAAGGAGATTTCATCCAGCAGTTCCCTTAAATAGCCTGAAGTTTGCTCTGAAGCTCGGTGTCCTGACTCCAGTCTCTGCCAGGTCCACATTCCACAAGATCATGAATTCAACCAGGGCATGGTTGCTGTGCTCCCTCCAGTCTTAATGTCTTTAATGATATCCTCCTCATTGATGAGCACTATTAATGCTTCACCTCTGGTTGGTCTGTCCAAAATTATCACCATTATCAATGGACTCCAGGAGTTTCTTGGATTGCTTGCAGCTTACCACGTTGTTTTCCCCACGGGTATTTGGGTAGTTGAAATCTCCCATAGGATGGGAGCCTTTCTCTTCTCCAGATTAAACAACCCTCTAGCCACTCCATATATGTCCAGTTTCTTCACCAGCTTTGTTACACTTTTCTGCACACATTCAGGTAACTCAATATTATTCTGGCAGTGAAGGCCCAAATCTGAACACAATATTTGAGGTGCTATTGCAGCAGTGCCACATACGAGGTTGCAGTCACTTCCCAGGTCCTGCTGACCAGAACTCCACTGATTTTCTTGGGCACCTGGCACATTACTGGCTTATGTTTTCTTTCACAAACAGAACATGAACAGTTTGGAAGAACTTCTTGAAATTTGAACTTTGACAGACTATAGTTACAATGAACAAAAAGTTAATAAAGTCAGTAATGTGCTGGTTTTTTTTGTTTGTTTGTTTGTTTTTAATTTATCAAATTAACTCTTACACTGAAAGCATATAATCCTTAGTATATTTGTATTATTCATCATAATGTTATCATTTCTCAAAAGAAAACAATGCTTTCAAAACTAAGTCTTTGGAATAGTTTTTATAATAGAGGTGTCTGTTCCAGTCATTTTTAACTTCTTGTAACACTCTGTCAGATATTCTGCAGGAAGACCTGCTTTTTAGATCATAGATGAGAAAGCATGCACACAGAGATAAAAGGTTGCAAGTGCAGCAATACCTTAGACCTTTGCTATTGGATATAAGTGAAAATGGATAGCATGGCAGCTCTACACACTGAAAAGGTGAATTTAAGAAGCTTCTCCTCTACCTGCTTCTTCTAAGCCTGATTTGAGAAGAGAGGATCAAAGAGAAACATGTATTTAAAACCTTTAAAATAGGCACAGTCTTTCAAGAAAATGTTCATATGTTCTTCAGGTCTACCATGTCAGCAGTTCACACCGCAGCAACTCACAAAAATAACCTAATTCATTTAGTTTATAACTGTATACAGAAACGAAGCCCTGCAAAAAAACACGGCTTGTGGTAGATAATACTCCACAAAAATTCAATTCACTAGTAAAGGTAGTTTTCACTCCACCTAATCAGGATCAGGGAGAAGGAAAATCAAAATCAAGATTTTTCTTCTTCATGACAAAGCATATTTAGAAGTATAGCACAAAGGAACTTTGCTAGCATAAATTTTGATGATGTAGGAAGCAAATGTAGTAATTGCAGTCTCCCATATCTGCTTTGATTAATTAAGCCTCAGACGGTTGGTTTTTTGGTTGTTTTTTTTGTTGTTGTTGTTTTGTTTTGTTTTGTTTTGTTTTGTTTTCCAGTAAAATACATAAAAACTCCAAAGTGGGGTGTGAGAAACTTACAAAGTCACAATGCTCCTAAAGTCTACAATTTAAATTCCAAGTTACCTGGAAAAAAAGCAAAAAAAAAAAAAAAACCCTGCATAAGCAGCAGCATATTTTTAAGTCCTCTCTAGATCTATCCAGCTGCAACACCAGACCAAGATCATATAAAGATCATGAGTGGAGTAAAGGATTGGCTGAAGTGTGCTCTTATAAGTCTACTGATAGCTTTGGGGAAAGTTAGGTCTAAATATCAGTTACAATTATGTCCTGCTGCTCTTTAAAGTTTCAAAAAAAGACATACCATGTCTTCCAAGATCTTGCCACAAAGCATCAAACTTCTTGTGTAAAGAGAAGTTGGCTTGTTATATATCTGAAATTTTTATTCAAGCCCTAAAGATTTTTGTTGAGGGTATAAAATGAGTAAGAATGTCTATGGGGAATCATCATCTGTTTGTGGCAGGCAAGAAATTCCAAAAATGTTTAGTCTATTCTTCTCTGTACTCCTGCAGAAAAGGTTGTATTTCCTTTTTCAGTGCCCATAATCTTTTTAGAACCTTTCCTTTATTGAGACCATAAACATCACAGTGGAGCTGCAAATCATCACAGTCTGCAGAAACTCCATCAAAGAAGCTACAGAGTAAATGACGCTGAAAAGCTGATGATCACAAAATTAGGCAGTTGACTGACTTCATGATAGTTTTCATGGCACTCAAGGTATTCAAAAATATTACAAAGGACTTGTGGATGACTTGGTCTCCTTATGACGTGGTCAATCCACAGGACCAGGATTCAGGAACCTTAAACACAGGTTCCCTATCACTTTCCCCTACTAATCTTATTTTGCTGACACAGACGTCTAGTTATGCAAGTGCCTTCAAAATGACTTACTGAAGAAGTCTGTTGCTTTTCTAATCTTTGGCATAAGTTGTCATGCTTTGAGAAGAAAGTCAGTATGAAACTTTATTCAATGAAGTAATTTTTGAAATTATTAGCAAGCCTAGCAAATATCCTCCACTTAACTAAGAATTTGTCAGTCATGTATCATTCCAGTGTTTTAACTGTTGAAATAATAAAATTAGAGTCAAAAAGGGCTTTTTCAAATTCCTTGGATGATTTGAGATGTATCTTTCATTTTTGAATCCCTTTATTACAGGAGGGGTATATTCTCTTATTTTTTCAGAGGCTGTAAATATTTTTTCTATTACGTTGATAAATATCCATAAGTAGTTGGAATGATCTTCCATCAAAATATTTTGAATATTCATTTCTTTTCTCAAAGATTTAGCCTGTTTTGTTATAGGTAGACTGTAAAAAATTCTGTAAAATAGATTCAAATTAAATCAGCAAACACAGATTTCTGTAATAATGAGGAAGAAATATTTAAAATTCAATGTTTACATTTTCTTAGAAAACTGATTTGTAATACTACCACCAAACTTTCAAAAAAAAATTAAGAATATTCAAGGAAGTTAGCTGTCTAATTGACATTAACAGCCCCCTAGTCAATGGGCACTTCTTTAACAAAACCTGTCACTGAATTCTGTTATTTTTGGACTGAATGCTGCAAATCATAAATGACCTTTATTTTCATTCTTCTGATATTTTATGATCTTTAGATTTTATATTTTCTTATATAATGAATAAATACATGTCTGTCTGAATAGATGTGATTATTAATAAGGGATAGTAGTACAAGTGTAAAGGAAACAATAACACTACTAATGTTTGGAGCTCAGAGTAACAAATGGATAAGGAGATATAAAAAGCAAAAGTGCTTGCACTGTGCAATACATGTGTTTATAGGTTACAAATTAAATTGCTGTCATTTGTCAGCAATATCTTCATAAGGATTTAGAGAATCGTCAGTTTTCCCAGATACAGAGCATATAGCAATTTTTGAGATGCAACACTTCCTCCTACGTCTGAAGTAGGAAAAATCCTGAATGTGTGCTGTCCAGCATATACAAGTGACATATAGCACATAAAATGTCAACAACCCCTTGCAAATGATCAAGTAATATGCTCTTCCCTTTGCTAACATTCTAAATAAATACGGGGGTCTACAAAATGTGAATCAGAAAATAAATGTTAACTTCTATCCTAAAAGTTTAGCAAACTCTATATCTAATCTCACTGAGCAGTTTCACTAAAATATCAACTTGGAGGGAGGCAGAATTCTGTCTTAATGGATCCTTTAGAAATTCAATTGCGTGCAGACAATTCTCAAGGTAACATCAGACAAAAGAAAAGAGAGGAATATGTTATATCATTAATCGCCTGGACTTTTCTGATGAAGAACAGGAGGTCAATAAAGCATAGACCTTAGAATCTAATAAAATGTTTATCTCGTTCATGAACAAAAAATATCAGATATGGTCTACTTGAGCCCAAGGCAAGAAATGCTGAAAATTAGGAGTGGAAAAATACACTGTGGGGCTCTTCATAAAAAAAGATGATTAGCACCAAGTATTTTATGACACATATATATGCGTCCAAAAATAATTTGCAATCTTAGCTTAGTACCTCATTCAGCCAACATCAGACGGATATAATTATGTGAGAAATTTCAGTTGTGTTGCCAACCTGCTCAGATAATTTCTACTACAGGACGTTCAAAGTTTTAACCTTCAAAATCAGTACTGTTTCAAGAAGAATTTGATGCAATGTAAGAATTTTAAGCAGTTTCAAAACTGCTGATAGATATCATAAACTTTGAGCTACGATGGATACAGGTCGTAGATCTGAAAACCGTCTCAAGCCATAGACATCAGGGAAAGTCAGAAAAACATCTGGAAAACTACAGCTAACACAATGATCATATAAAATCATAGAATCATAGAATGCTTAGATTGGAAGGCATCTTAATGATAATTCAGTTCCAACTTCCCCACCATGGGCAGAGTTGCAACCCGCTTGATTGCCCACTCCCCATCCAACCTGGCCTTGAAAACCTTCTGGGATGGAGCTACCATAGCTTCTCTTTGCAGCCTGTTCCAGAACCTCATCATCCCCTGAGGGAAAAAATATCTCCCTAACGTCTAATCTAAGTCTCCCCTCTTTTACTTTAAAACCATTCTCTGTTGTTATACCACTATCAGACCATGTAAAAAGTCTGTCTTCCTCCTGGTTATAATTACAAGTATTGGACGGCCACAATGAGGTATCCTCAGAGACTTCTCTTGTCTAGAACAAGCCCAACTCCCTCAACATTTCTTCACAGGAGAGGTTCTCCAGCCCTCTCATCATTTTCATGCCCCTCTTCTGGATCTGCTCCTACAGCTCTGTATCTTTCTTGTGCTGAGGGCCCCAGACTTAGATGCAATACTCCAGATGAGGCATAATGGGTTTAAGAATAGAAAGGGACAATGACTTCTTTTGCTCTGCTGGTTACCTGTTTTTTTTTTGTATGAAGAAATCTTTGTTTTTATGCTTACAGAATCCTCTGTGTAAACCTACGTCAAGTTCTCAAATTTGAACATAAGAATATGTTATTTCTTTTTATAGATTAAAAATTTGTGCTTCTCAAAAAAATTCTCAAAAAGACTCAAAAAGAGAAGACAGAATGAGATGGAAAATAAAAGTAAAACAACAAAAAACAAAACAAAAACCACCAATCACCCCACCTTCAGAACACCAAACCCAGAGTGCTAGGACTCAACAAACTCTGTGTATCAGAGCATGATTTTTAATCACCCAGGGATATATAATGAATTGAAGGAGCAAAGGAAAAAAAAAAAAAAAAAGCAAATGTAGGTATCACAAAGGAAGGCAAAGTATCAATATTCAATTGCATCAAACTAAAATAACTATGTGGTTTAACACCAAATAACCTACTTGGGTATCTAATTTATATGCCCTCAATGAAAACATCAGGCCAGTTCATTTGATTGGAAGAAATGTGGCTCATTCACATGTTCCCTGGGGAAATGTATCTCCTACATGCCTTAAGTTCCCTGGATGTGCTGCACTAAGCTAGCTGCAGCATGTTGGGGACCTTGCAGAAGAATCAGTCTCTTAGGAATTTACTGTTGACTTGCAGATAATTAAAGCGTCTTTACCATTCTCTGGGGTGGGGTTCACCTCAATGGTAAAAGTGAACATGGGCACTGAAAACAGGGTGAACTGAAGACTCACAGAGGCATGGTGGCACTGCCTTTAAAGACCTGTAGAATTAACCAGGTAGGCTTTGAAAAAAATATCTCGGATTTTTTTATCTTAGACAACTTTCTTGTAAGACCACGTAGGAATCTAAGCAGTCATATGCCAGCTATTTCTACATTTTGTATCTAAAAGGAAGCAACAAACATACATATTTTTAAAAAGAAAAACAACTCCTAAACTATTTTCATTTGGTATTTTGCTTCAGGCTTCTATGTCACAAACACTGAGAAGCTTGTTTTCAATTAGAAGTTGGTTCCACTAGCAAGTTCCTTGCAGAATTCTTGATATAGTAATGTATCATTAAAAGCACTGATTATAAATTTAATTATTCTGTTCTAAACAAGCAAGGCACTAGGCCAATATGAGTGCTCTCAGGTGGGCATTAAAAAATAGCCAAAAAAAAAAAATTTTCTGGAGAAGAGTAGTGATTGCACGCTTCTTAGTGCCAAGGGTAAATACGCTTGGTGCACTGGGGTCACTGACCAATCTTCAGAGCATTGATATAATTACTATGGCAAATGTCGTGTAACTGAACAAAATTAAGTTCTTTAGGTGGAGTAAGGAAATACATCACTAAAAGATGTAAATAACAAAGTTTACAAAGACACTGCAAAGAAAGATTTGGCAGTATTGCTGTAGAAAAACAGCACAGAAAGTGTCCAGATTGATTTCTACTGACAGCCTCATTTCACACTGCAAACTTAGCCCCTGTGTTTTCCCAGCACCCCTGTGCATTAACCTTCATCCTGTGGCCATACTCCATCTGTGCCCTCAAACTAGTGAGTCAAATCGATGATTATCGAATCATAGATTTGAAGAAAATTACATGGGAAAAAAAAAAAAAAAAAAAAAAAAAAGGCCTTATCGAATGAGAAGTGAATTTCTAAATATACTAAAAAGACATTTAAAACTGTCACAAATTTCCAATTCTGAATTTGATATGATGAAGAAAGGACTGAAAAGCAGATACTGCAATCCCACTGTTAAAGACCCAACTTCACGCCTTTTGTCTTCCCTTGCCACGTTTCCAAAACTTGAATTTGCAAAAGATAAAGTAAAATGCATTTCAGGATGTACCTGCAGGTACTAGCTTTAAAGTCTCATTGAAGAATGCATAAGTAAAAACACAGCCACTCATCACAGAATCACAGAATCACCAAGGTTGGAAAAAACCTTCAAGATCATCCAGCCCAACCATCCACCAAGGGTACTCACTAAAAATGAAATGAATGAAATGATGAAATTTGCCTCTTGACCTAGAGCACAGGAACCTGAACTATCTGATCCTTTCTGTCACCAAAATGTTAATCTCAGGTAAAGCTGAAGTATGAAGTCAGTGATTCTTTTTAAGGGGATTTAGGGACTTATTTTACAGTTATCTCTAAGTGATGTTCATCTTCCCATCGTTGCCTTATTCCTTCCAAAAAAAAAGCAAACCAAACCAACCAAACAAACCATTCTACAAGGCAAAACACGTGAGTTGAAATCTTTCAGGATAGGCTGACCTGGGGCTGCTCAGCCTGGAGAAGAGAAGGCTCTGAAGGGACCTGATAGTGACCTGTCAATATCTAAAGGGGAGCTACAGGAAAGAAGGGGACAGGCACATTAAAGGGTTTGTGGAAATAGGACAAAATTTAAAAGGATAGATTTAGTTTGGACATAGGGAAAAAGTCTTTTACAGTGAGGGTGGTGAAACACTGGAACAGGCTGCCCAGAGATGTGGTGGATGCCCTGTCCCTGGAAACTATCAAGGCAAGGCTGGATCAGGCTCTGGGCAGCCAGATCTAGCTGTGAATGCCCCTGTTTATGTCAGGGGAGATGGACTGAACGACTTTTAGAGGTCCCTTCCAACTGTAAGGATTCTATGACTCTATGAAAATAGACCAGTATTAAGAATAGCCATGTTATTTACCTCTTACTGCTCCAAATAAATAAATAAATAAATAAATAAATAAATAAATAGACAACAGTCATCCCTTCCAAATACAAGAAGCTGCTCTGCTACACTTGTTGAACATGCTGGAAGTGGATGCACTTTATTGGCTGATATCTTCCAATCTCTTTGTAAAAATTGCTAGATATATATATATATATATTTTAATGGAAGAGAAATTAAAATTAAGTTGCCCACATGAATTGTTTTTACATCAAGTTCCAAGTAAAGTCAGACTACAACAGTTTTTATCATCAAATTTTAAGCAAAAGATCTCAGTGTGAAATCAGCAATTATTTGATTCAAATGTTGGCCCATGGACCCAGAAAAGTCTTTGAGCACAAGTGTTCCAGCAAAACAGATAGATCACCATTGCCATATTTAAGCAAAGTAATCCATACTTAAATAACTCAGTTAAAGAAAGTAACCATTTTTTCTACCAAAGTACGAAGTGACCAGAGAAAATAACACAGGATTCACGCAAATAATGAAATCCATCATTATTCCATTTTCTTAATTAATACATTTGAAGAAGGAAAGCATTATGGGTTTTATTTGAAGAAAAATAAATCAAATAATATTTTTGTAATGAGGAAAAAAAATAAGGCTTTTTGCCCCTGCTTGTGTGACTTTTAAGGCTACAGAATGTGCCAGATTAAGACATTGGAAATGGAAATTCTATGTTTATCCACATGACATGTTCAGCACTGCCAACAGCTGTGCAACTTTTCCTAAACAATGTTCCTCAAAGATGACTTGAAAAGACCACAATTAGGGGCAGGAGAATAGTTTAATTTCCATGCCCGTTCAATCCTTGGCTTCTCAGCTGAGCCTGCCAACTATTGCCAATTGCAATGGTGGATTTTGTGACATGGACACTTGTCCACTAGGAACTGGACTGAGGCTACAATCAAATGCAATTATTTTCAGTCACTACTGACCTACAAGAAGTTTCAAAGAAGAAAATGTAGAACGTGTTGTGCTCTTACTTGTTTTCTTGACCAATTCTAGCACTTCAGCAGTGACAGCTGAAGTATTTCCTGACGGTCTAAAAACCATTTTGGTGATATTTTAGTTTTTCTCATACTCTCCTCTGATTAAATTGCAAAGGGAAAGAGAAAGAGAAAGAGAAAGAGAAAGAGAAAGAGAAAGAGAAAGAGAAAGAGAAAGAGAAAGAGAAAGAGAAAGAGAAAGAGAAAGAGAAAGGAAGAGGAAAAGAAAAGAAAAGAAAAGAAAAGAAAAGAAAAGAAAAGAAAAGAAAAGAAAAGAAAAGAAAAGAAAAGAAAAGAAAAGAAAAGAAAAGAAAAGAAAAGAAAAGAAAAGAAAAGAAAAGAAAAGAAAAGAAAAGAAAAGAAAAGAAAAGAAAAGAAAAGAAAAGAGAAGAAAAGAAAAGATGAAGAAAAGATGAAGAAAAAAAAAAAGAAAAAGGAAAAGAAAAGAAAAGAAAAGATGAAGAAAAGATGAAGAAAAAAAAGAAAAAGGAAAAGAGAGAAAGAGAAAGAAAAAAGCCTCCCTATGCAAACTCTTCCTTGTGTTGTGTAGCACAAGATGAAAATGCCAAGCTTCACTTTATAATCTCTGTATATTCAGAACCCCCATTTTCCATCACATCTGAAAAGTTACTTGAAAAGCAATTTTGAGCTTTTTGACCCAGGTTATAAATAAATACTTTTTTTAAAAAAAGAAAAAATGTAATTTTAAATTAAATTTATATGTGCATTTATATGTGCATTTTTCAAATTTATTTTATACTTAACCAACTTACAGGCAATAGAGTAATGAGAAGACTAAGTTACAGCAAGAATTCTGGCAGTTCTGTTTAACTTCAGATAGCAAGTAGCCCTGGATCCTGTTTGCATGGGAATCTAAGATACCACAGGCACAAATCAAGGATAAATCATTGATGAAGAGGTATCAGTTAGCTCTAATGTTTATAAGCTAAAATAAGGGAACAAAAAAATATAAACAAAATACATTATGATGTTCAATAAAGTAACAAAAGCAAAAAACGTATCTAACAAATGTATCCAACAAAAGAAAAAAATAAAGCCACAGTGAGATAAGATTTCTCTGGCTTTTCACCCAGGAATAAAGTATGAGAATGGAAGAGAGCATGAGGGGAGAGCAACTGCACAGATCCCTCTAGTGGCAATGACAAAAAAGGAATTCTTATGTGAAACCTCAATTGGGAAGTCATTCAGAGCCAAAAGGTCTGTATGGAGTGACCAAATGGAGTCTGCAACTAGAAAAAGGGAAAAGAAGCAGGGTGCTGAGAAGTTGTACAGTTTTTCAGGATTAGCTGTACTGTGTGGCTACAGAATGATAGCCGTCCATTTGCTTTGATTAATGTGGACATCCACGTCTATCTGGGGCATGACAAAGGGTAAATTTTGCAATGTCCTTACATGGTCCCTACACACGGTCATATTCCTGTATGAGGAAAAAAAAGAAAAAAAAAGCCCAATCTTTAAATCTTCACTAAGAATAAAAGATAGTTCTTTGCTTATGTATTCCTAAAGATTCAGGCCTAAAAGAAAAAGAAAAAAAGTGTCAACACATAATTCAACAATCCAATAATATTTTCTTGTCCATGACACCTGTATCAAAAGACTAGCGTACTTTCCTACATCACTGCTGGTCCTCACCTTATTGTATCTCTCCATCACATTAGCCCGAGAGTGAATACATAAGTTTACACAAATTAGCCTTGCCACCAAGATCTGTTTAGGATTTCTTTTCATAGATGTTTTATAAATGGTACAAGGGAAAAGATGAAGAATCTCTGGGTCACAGTGTGGAGTAGATGGCAGGCTTATATCATTCAACATGCAATAAGCTCATATTTTCACTTTAAGTTGTGCAATAGTTTGTACTTTGTCTATAAATTACTTGTTGCTTTATACAGTCTTTTGGGCTTGTCTGGAATAATATATGCTTATTCTTTAATTGAGCAGTCTTTTCTGAGTCTCAATTTAATCTTTAAACTCACTGTGTGCTATGGCTGCCCTTAAAATCTAGTACAGGGCTGGTTAAAGTAGCAGTCCCAAGCAGACAGCAGTTACCTAATAATTTTCTGTACAGTTCTCTGTGTCAAACTCACATCCTGTAAGAAAGCTTCCCTCTTCTTTTTTAGAATTCTTACTACATTTACTCTTTATTACCCAAATGACCAGAGAGATATCCCATATCATATAGTGTCATGCTCAATAATAGAAGCTGGGGTCCAGGAGTATGAAGGAGGAAGTGTTGGGAGTGATGGCATTTGTCTTCCCAAGAAACCATTAGGTGTGATGAACCATGAACCCCACTTTCCTGCAAGTGGCTGAATATCTCATTTTAACAAAGCTGAAATTCAGTGTGACCCTACCAAACACCCCAAAGGATTGAAAAGCTTGCCTGGGAGAAGAAAGGCTGCAGAGGAACCACCCTAGAGAGCTTTAGATGCCTCGGGCATTACAGGGCAAAGCTGAATCATAGTTTTCTCTGAAGTTTCTCATGAAGAGTTTGAGGTGGCTCTGAGTAACAGATTGAGCACTTACAATATCAAAATTCCACTACAACTCTGAAAGGGGCATAGGCATCTGTTTCTGCTGAGGACCATGGAGTCATTGTTGAAGTAAACATACGGTTCAGGGAAGATGAACAGGACCTGCAATTCTTTTTTCTCCTGTTGTCTTTCAGCTCCAATGTTCTTTTGAAAGATTTGTCCTCAGGGCAATTGGGTTTTGATCCTAGGCAACTATGCAATTGGATGTAACCAAACTGGAGTTCATTGTACAGCTCAGGCATGAAGTTGATTTTTCAGAAAGTTTTCTTTACAAATGTGCTCAAATAATATTATAAATAGATTATTTAACATTTCTTAAGTACAAAATCATAAATACATACTTACAGGTGTTGTTTTTTTAAAAACAAAATGCATTCCACAAGTTGCTGTCTACAGTGGATGACCTTAGAGATGCAACTGGGTATACTTCAGTCCCTAAAGGAATGTGGTCTCCATACCACATGTTTCAAATAGGGCCATGCTAAAATATCCTACCCTGCATTAGCTTGTTATACAGTTACCATCCTGCAGAAATGCCTGCAGTAGACTTTATTTATTTTTTATTTATTTTTTAATAGTGATCTTGCCATCTATTTCCTTTTGATTGCTATTATATTAATGCCTTACTTGCAGAGAAAGGGACACTCTTTAAATCTGAAAATGCTAAATGCATGTTGAAGCTTATAGAAATATTGTTCTCTTGTTTCAGCTCCATTAATTCTTTTAATTGAGAGGAAATTTGGGGAAAATTTTCGCACATTACTACAACTCATTCTTAACAAACAAAAGAGAATTGCTCTGCATGTTATTTTGTTGGTTTTTTAAATTTGCTTATTTTTTAAAGAGAAACTAACTATATATTATTGCTTTCACACACACACACACACACACACACACACACACAAAAGCAACATTACCTTTACTTGAGCTAATGAAAAGTCAGTGAAAGCACTGAAACATAATCACAAGCAAGCACACATTGACCATAATAGAGCACATGTTTGCGTTGACTTTTCATTTTTATGTTAACACTGCAAATTTAATACTGTGCTGGAGAACATTTAAGAGTATCATACCCTTTAAAACCAGAAATAAAGTCATATGTTCTGATAATATGACTTCTTTTTTTTTCCTTTGTATTAAAGTATAAAGTATGTCAAAGATAAAACAAAAACAAAAACAAAAACAACTGAAACTCTAACAAGCAGGTACCCTAATATGTCACACAAGGAAGCGTCATGAAGGATGGGTCATGTATATCTCCATAGAAGGAGATTCCACAACCTCTCTGGGCAATCTGTTCTAGTGCACTGTCACTCTTACTGTAAAGAAGTTCTTCTGCATGTTTGTATGGAACTTCCAAAGTTCAAGTTTTAGACCACTGCTCCTTCTCCTACCACTACACGCCACTAAGACCATGGCCTTCTCCATTTCCTTCCTAACTCCCTTTAGATATTTACAAATTACAGTCACATTTCCATTCAGTCTTATTTTCCTCAGGCTGAGCAGACCCAGGTTCCTCAGTCTTTCCTCATTAGAGAAATGCTTCAGTCCCTTTATCATCTTTGCGTCCCTCTGCTGGACTCTTTCTAGGAGATCCTTGACATTTTTTTCGACTCAGGAGCCCAGAACTGGACATAGTACTGCCACTGTGACATCACCATGGCAGGGTGAATTGAGAAGATCATCTCCCTTGACCTGCTGGCCATGCTCTTTTTAATGAATCCCAGGATACCATTGGCCTTCCTGGCTACAAAGGCACACTGCTGGCTCATGGCCAACCTGTCATTCACCAGAACACTCAGGTCCTTCTCCACAGAGCTCTTCTCCATTTGGTGAGCCCAAAATCTGCATGGATGCATGTGGTTATTCCTCCCCAGGTGTGAGACTCTATACCCGTTCTCATTAAATCTTATCAAGATGCTCCCTGCCCAGCCCTCCAGGTCTTGTTGAATGGCAGTAGAGCCTTCTGGTATGTCAGCCACTGCTTCCATCTTTGTATCATCAGGAAACTTGCTGAGAGTGGAATCTAACCCTTCATCCAGGTCACTGATGAACATGTTAAACTAGATCGGACCCAATACCAACACCTGGGGAACACTGCCAATTACAGGCCTCCAACCAGGCTCTGTGCTGCTGATGACAGCCCTCTCAGCTCTTGGTTTCCTGCATTTTGTACATGTTATACGTTGTAAAGACTTCTATAATAAAATTTTGCAGCATTACACAACTTTTTAATGAAGAGAAATTACTGAGCTGCTTTAGGGAGTAAAAACAAATTTGTATAACTTATATCTAGAAAACTTTTTGATGGTAGAGCTCCTCCATTTTGGCATTACGTAATTTTGATTGTTATCTTTTCTCACAGATTCTCCCTTCAGTCTGACTAGCACATGTAATATGAGTAAGAATTCAAAGAGGAGACTTTACAATCAGGAACTGTATTTTTTAGTACTGATAATTGTTTGAATGCACATTTCATAATCTAACAGTTCATAGCTCAATGAGGCGTAACAAGAAAACAGGAAACACTAGGACTCTGCTGCATAGAAGTCAATTGGAAGGAGATGCTCATTATGTTTTTTTACAAAGCACTGCATATTTTTTTTTTTTTTTTTATCATTACTATAATTGAGCACAGTTCTGTCAAACTTGGGGGTACTGGTGGATGGCAAGCTGGACGTGAGCCAGCAATGTGCCCTTGCAGCCCCGAAACTCAACAGTACTCTGGGCTGCATCACAAGATGCGTGACCAGCAGGTGCAGGGAGGTGATCCTGCCCCTCTGCTGTGCTCTGAGGCCTCACCTGGACTACTGCGTCCACATGTGGAGTCCTCAGTACTGTAGGGACACGAACCTGTTGGAGTGTCTAGAGAAGGGCCACAATGGTGATCCACAGGATGGAAACCTCTCCCCTGTGAGGCTTTATTTTCTTGAGCCAGAAAAAAAAAGTATCTTTTACTTATTATGTGAACTCCTGCATGTGGAACTCTAAAATTCTGGAAACAAATGCAATATGATGTTTAGATTGTTATCCCACCAAGGTTACTGAACAACATCCAGAGGTGCCATTTCACAATAGAGTGGACACCATAACCAGAAAAAAATGTATATATCATCAGTATCTGTCACTATCATCTTTATCAAGCAGTAAATATATGAGAAAAAATGAAAAATGGACAGTGAGGCACAGAAAATGTAGTTTGCCAGATTCATTTAGGAACTGGTAGAAGATCTAGGAAACTGAGACTAAATATCACACTTTCAACATACACTGTATATTGGCTTATCAGATTTTCAAAGCAATATTTCAATAACACTTGTTACTGATGTGCAAAATTTTCCTTTCTGTAAAATGTAAGATCAAGATCTTCTCTAAATTACTTCATATTTATACTAACAGATAATATAAGGAGAACAACCTTAAACAGGAATCCTTAGGCACACTATCTCGTGCATAGAGGCTGGTTTTTGCCAATTTTGGGGGGGCACTTATGCTCATATTCCTTCTTCTCAGCAAAGTCAAGTGACTACTGAAGGTGTCAGAGGGAAATGGCAGTGTGCTGGGAAGCAACACTGGTGTCATTGGTTCAGATCCTCAATGTGTGGGTTCGACAATCAGGTATTTAATGATATTACAACCAATTAGCTACTCTGGACTGTATGACACTAGCTCTCTACAGACATGCAACACTCAGCATACTCTTATTCTGAGTTCTGGAATGGGAAATGGCAGTCAGAAAAGAGTACTTTAATAAATAAGTTTCAGATTAAACCTGAAATATTCTTGGGGGACAGAGCCTCTATGTCACAGCTTCAAGTTCTCAAGTTATGTACTCCAGCTCTTCTTTGGGCAGAATTTGGCAAGTCCCTCTGTGTTTTATGCCTGAACATTGTGAATTAACATGGATGTAAAGAAATAACGAAACGTTATTTGAGATACCTGCCCTGAACAGTCAGATGAACTAATTCAGACTGATTTCATTTTGACAGTAGCGTCTGTGCTGCTCAAAACCCCTAGTTATGTTTCTGTGCCTAGGGAAGCATGGTACATCCCTTACAGTCCAGGGAGAGTGTAGAAGGCGTAACTTTAACTTGCCTTTATGCCTGCAGGATAACAGACTGCTGTCAAGGCTGCATTAATTAAAAGCATAAATTATGAAGCTCTGAAACCTGCTATGATGCATACACAAACTCACATAAGGTTTCTAGCCAGCAGTTTCACAGCATACAGCAACCAAGGATCCACTTACAGGAACGTGCTAGAAAGATGCAAAATGAGTTCCCTGAAAAAGAGTCCTCCTGCTAGACATACCCCTGTCATTATATGCAAAATTCTTAGTCTCCTAGTTGGGGGGTGGCAGGAGGGAAGGAGGGGAGTTGTGAACACCTCATGGAGTCAATTTTTCAGAAAGAAAATAATGAAGAATAAATTAATTTCTGTACAATTTTTAGGCAAAATTGATGTCTTTCAGACATCTAAAATTCAACAAACAACTAAAATTTGTTATTGAAGAGACATCTTAATCTCAGCCAGAACAGCCACCAAAATTTTAACTAGGAAATCTAATTAAAACAAGCTAGTCAAGTGCCCAAAGTGATCATTAGTTAGAGATCTTAGGGCAGAAATCTGATGACTTCATCCCAACAACCTGGGAAAGTGTCAGAATCCGAGAGAAGAGAGGTGACAAAACATGACTGAAATTTCATTGTGTGCTTGTAAATATCTCACATAGCTCAAGGTCTTTCAAGCAATTGTTATGCCTCAGGACAGAACTTTCTATAGTGTCATGATACGATGGCCAAGTAACACAAACACCTTAAAAATTCTCCCCTTTTTGTTGTTCTGTTAATTTTCGAGTACGATTGGTGGTGTTCTGTTTTGGAGTGTTTTATTTCTGTACGTTTTGTTTGTTTGTTTGTTTTATTTTTTTTTTTTTTAGAGTACTTTTTCATATTTTCCAGTTCAAAGCCTAGCACAGTGTATATACAAGTGACCATATATACATGTGACCAGTTCATTCTGCCCTTCAATTATTCATAATTCAAGTGTTTGGTTTCTTAAAATAGAACCAAACTCAACACACGCTCATAGCTTTGCTTAGCATCCTTAATGCAGCACTATATTACTAAATTAGCCATTTGCTTTTGCTGGAAGCCTCAGTATTAAAGTAACAAATGGAGGAATAAAGAGGGAAGATACTATTCTATTTAAAGGGAAAGCACATAGGATTCCAAACAAAATGTAAAGTGGAATGAGCATCAATAAACTAGGAATATGATAAAAGCAGCTAATGAATGAGATACTGTGAGGGAAGTTCTTCACAGAGAGAGTGGTGAGATGCTGGAACAGGCTGCCCAGAGAGACTGTGGATGCTCCATCCTTGGAAGTATTCAAGACCAGCTTCAATGGCACCCTGGGCAGCCTGGTCCAGTGCCAGATCTGGAGGTTGGTAGTCCCGCCTGTGGTAGGGGGGGTCGAACTTGATGATCATTGTGGTCTCTTCCAAGCCAAGCCATTCTATGATTCTATGATTAGTGATACTTCTTTCCCCTTATTTCTTGAATGCTAGTAAAAATTTAAATTGAGTACTTCTAAGCTGTCTTGAAATACTTATTCTATAAATAAATATACAAACATAACAAAAGATACGTCTGACTTTGAATTTTTCTACA
Organism: Lagopus muta; assembly: GCF_023343835.1. Taxonomy (NCBI): domain Eukaryota; kingdom Metazoa; phylum Chordata; class Aves; order Galliformes; family Phasianidae; genus Lagopus; species Lagopus muta. The sequence continues at coordinate 89,518,838 of NC_064435.1, read as the reverse complement.
CCTTTTTTTACTATAACATTCTTTTAGGAAATCTTCTTTTCATCACAAATAAACATTTTTATAAAAATATTTTCTCCATCCTTGTTGTTGCTGGCTGTTGCTCCTAATCTAAGTCTAGTGAACTCCGTCCTGAAACTGGAACTGGTTGTTTCATTTTGAAAGCCTTCATCAAGGTTCTGATACCCTTGAATATTTTGGTGCTTGAACCTAATTTTAAACACAACAAAAGATAACCATGATATTCTGAAAAAAGTGCAATCACTTGAACTAACATTGCAACCAGTTTATAAGGAGTTAAAAATAGACACAGGTTATAAATACTCTACAATCACAAATACACGATGATCTATTGGGTATCGAACTGTGTAACACATATATCAGTTCTCCATTATAAATGTATATTGATATCCAGTTATATGCTCTACAACACTTGTAAGTATGCCAAAAAAGTTCAACCACCGTGTTGCTTTTTTAGACAAATATTTTTTTTCTTTGTGTATGTACATACCTGTGTATGTGTGCCTCTATAGCACAAGAAACCCTCTGGGCCA